>NC_065585.1:107774037-108077067 GCF_024542745.1 Macaca thibetana thibetana | reverse complement strand
AAACTCAAAAAACATGTACTATTTAACGATACATTTAGAGAACACTGTGGGAATCAGTAATTCCTTCAACTCTCCCCACTTTTGATTTCAAAACCTCTGGCTTTCAAGTGGACTCCAAAAGTGATTTCATACTGGTCCAAATGATTATTTTTGGCATAATAATTTAGAAACGGTTAAATTTCCTATCTTCCATCCTTTTTTTTTTTTTAAGTCTCAATGGAAGTGGTGTTTATAGTTTGTTTAATAAACCAGGGGAATGGGAAACGTTGTGTTTAGCAAAATGTGTAAGAACATGCTGTCTTAATGTTTTTGAGTTTGTTTTGATTTCCAATCTGTGCACTCTCTTTCATGGCCATCAAGTGCTTGCAGATTGTTGCAGTTTTTGTTGTTTTCAGCACAATCCCTTAAATTCATTAAGTAGATAATGTTTATATTTCATTTAATGAGAAAGGAAAGATTCTGAAAATATCTAAAAAGTTATTTCAAACAGACTGTGTCTTGAGACTGCATGTCATTCTAGTGAGACTCTTTCTTTCTGCTGACTTCAAACAGTTGCGTGTGTGTGTGAGAGAGAGTTTGTAATTAAACTTTATAAGCAGCCAAGCTTAAAACAGTAGCATAAATATACTTAAGCCTGAGGCAGCTGAAAAGTAGCTGCAGGAATCCACGTGTGCAAATACTTTTAACAGATGCCCCTTTCATTTTCACAGCCTTGAGACTCACTTTTTTTTCCCCAAAATAACCATTGAAAATCCTTTTCCTTTCTCCTACCCACATATCCCCCACATGACTCATGGTCCTTTAAAACTATTATGTCTTAAAAGTCGGAGGTGATCTTATCCAGGGATTTTTACATCCCTGACAGTGGTATTTAAAGCAACTAACTCAGAATATAAAATATATCTGTACATTTAGATTGTATTTTATAAAGGCCAGCTGGTAGAACAATGCAGTTTAAATAATTTGAAGTCTCAAGTATTACCGAAAGGTGAACCATCACGGTTGTATCTTCCATGCCTCTAAATTGTATCCAGTGCCATCTTACTGATGGTGTTCTTGAAGAGCATAGACCCAAACAACTGTTATTCTGTGCATAAAGACTGAGGATTATTATCCCCTAGGAAGGAGGAAGTGTATAGCGTTAAATATTTGCCACCTTAAAGAAATCTTCTAAATTTCCGTCTCCCTAGCCTTAGGGGGATAGTCATTAGGCCAACAGCCTACTATGAGAAATTGTTTGCTTTAGTGGAATTGTAAATAAGGGTTTAATTTTATTATTAAAATTATTGATAATAACTGCAAGGTAAAATATGGAGGGAATATTTTTCCCCTTTAATATTAACAAAGGGTTAAAAGTTTGAAAATGACTAGTGCTGACATTGGCATGGATATAGAAGGTAGAAATATGCATACATTGGTTAACTGGTGGTACCAGTTTTCTTGGAGGGCAATTTATCAGCAAACAGCAAAATCTCTTGAAAGTGATTCACATATTTCAATTTTTAAAAAACGTTCAAAGAAACAGAAGATAATCATGCAAGTACACATATAAGCATTTATATAAAGACACATTGAAGTGTTTTTTGGTATCTACAAAAATTACATCAACAACCTGATATTCCATTAAGAGATAAGAAAAATATATAAGTAAGGAAGGTATTAGATAACTAATCATTAACACAAAGGTATGGTTCTATATTTATTGCCACATAAGATGGTTATTATAATGTTAAATAATCAGGTTCAAACTATGATTAAAAGTTACTTATATATGTTCATAGAAACAAAATAGGAAAGACATACACATAAGTAATAGTTATGATCCTGTATGGAGGAATTTCCAATGATTTTTTGTTGGTTTGATTTGTCCTTATTCTCTTTACAAGATTTTCATAACAATCATTTATTGCATATGTGATTTTGAAGAGTAAGGAAAAAGCTACCAACATAAATTATAAGTAAAATTCTGTTCTTTAGTGAAAAGAAGTTATTTCCCTTTTTATTGCACTATAATTGTATTGATTCAAATGTTGCTAAAAATAAATTATTCATTAATAAGGTCTTAGAAGACATTTTTGTTCTGTAAAGATTTTCTCAATGCTAGTATTTCTTTTTTGTTTGTTCGCTTTTGCTTTTGAGATGGAGTCTCACTCTGTTGCCCAGGCTGGAGTACAGTGGCACAATCTCGGCTCATTGCAACCTCTGCCTCCTGGGTTCAAGTGATTCTCCTGCCTCAGCCTCCTGAGTAGCTGGGACTACAGGTGCATGCCACCACGCCTGGCTAATTTTTGTATTTTTATCAGAGATGTGGTTTCACCACGTTGGCCAGGTTGGTCTCAGACTCCTGACATCCAGTGATCCACCCTCCTTGTTCTTCCAAAGTGCTGAGATTACAAGCGTGAGCCACTGAGCCTGGCCAATGCTAGTATTTCCTAATAATGGCATCTGACCAATATACTTTTGCTTTTTGTGGAGAAAAATAGTGGACACCTTAAAACAAAATAAATGTAAAGTAGCCTTTACAAATATGGCCCTAAATGTAGAAGCCATTGAAGTAAAGTTTGATAAATTCAACTACATAAAGAACATACTTACAACAAAAACTACCCTAAGCAAATTCAAAAGACCAATGGAACTTAGGAAAATAATTTTTCAAGTTCCTATTTCAGCCAAAGGGCTAATTTCTTTAAAGTAGAGAACTTCTAGAAATCAACAGGGGAAAGACCAACAACTCAATACAAAAATAGCCTAAGAATATGAGCCAAGCATTCATAGGGTAGAAAGCACGAATGGCTCCTAAACATAAATAACACAATTGTAACAGTTAGAATTTGAGAATTACAAAGAAAACACTCTGAAACGCCAATTTGTCACCTATCAAATTGGCAAAAGCCCAAACATTTCATAATACTGTTGTCGTGTCTGTGGATAAAATCTACTGTTATCTTTGGGATTGTAACTTTATAGAATCTCCATGTATATAATATTGACAGTGATTATTTAAACTATGAACCCACATATCCTTTGATTTACAACTCACATTTTTAAACGTTAGATATATTGCATACTAGCATACTATGTATGGAAGAGGTAATTCATCACAGCATTGTTGGCAAAAAGCAAAGACAGGCATCTTAAAGTTCACTGATAGGGTTCCAGTTAAATGCAGAGCAGTACGCTATATATTATTCTTAAAAAGAATAAGATACCTCTACGTGTATTAATATTGAAAAAAATCCAAAAAATAGGAGAAAGAAAGTTTGGAACATTGGATAATGTGTGTGTGGAAAAGGGGACAGTTACACATGTCTACACATACACACGTGTATAAAATTTGTAAAATGAGCATATAATTACATAAACATATATGGTAATTACATAAACGCAAAAAACTAACCATATTTGTTGCTTCCAGGGAAGAGTACTGACTGGCTAGAGACGATGTGGAGAGGTTGATTTTCTTTTCTTTTTTTTTTTTTTTTGAGACGGAGCCTCGCTCTGCTATGCAGGCTGGAGTGCAGTGGCCAGATCTCAGCTCACTGCAAGCTCCGCCTCCCGGGTACCCGCCATTCTCCCGCCTCAGCCTCCCGAGTAGCTGGGACTACAGGCGCCGCCACCACGCCCGGCTAATTTTTTGTATTTTTAGTAGAGACGGGGTTTCACCGTGTTTGCCAGGATGGTCTCCATCTCCTGACCTCATGATCCGCCCGCCTCGGCCTCCCAAAGTGCTGGGATTACAGGCGTGAGCCACGGTGCCCGGCTGACTTTCACTCTACACTTTTTACAAAGCTCGGAGTTTGGATAGTTTAAGTAAATTACTTAGCTTGGAAATGAATGAAACATATACTTAAAATATGATATGAATAACAGTGTGACTGCCTACAGCAATTTGTTTTAGGTATGTTTAGTAATTTCGTGTAAGGGAGATTGTATTGAAACAGGAAAATGTATTGGAGTCACAGAGTATTGCTATTATTTTTGCCTGTCCTCAAGTTTTTATCTGGGGTTCCAGTACAAATAAGATGAAATAAGCAGGTAATTTCTCTCAATACCATGTTTATTCTCTCTTATTCCCCCACTCTTGCTTTGTTCTTTTGATATATTAAGTGAAGCAGAGACAAATATGAGTGACAGACTGTCATTGAGAAACCTCATGTGAGAATTTTGATGAGTTTATGACGTCTTTGTTAATAAGCACTTAAAATTAACATCTTACAAGATGTTAACAGAGAAATGTTGTGAACTCCAGGGCAACTTGAGCTGTTTCATATGCATGTGTTTTCAAGGTAACTGAGCTTTTCCTTTTCGTTATGCATAATTTGTTTTATTTTGCTTAGTTTATATAGTATTCACCATCATTGACTTGGCCTCTTTCTTGTTGTTAATATGCCCTTAATAAGGTGAGGGAAAAGTTCTCTTAATGCCAGAAAAGCAGGTTTTTACTTAAAACTCTAAAAAAGAGGACCTGTTTTCTTAGATTACTTGTGATTTTGTTCGATATATCCTTTGCTGCATAAAAACCTCAAAACCTAGTGGCCTTGAATAACTATTTTATGTAGCTCAGGATTTTCTGGGTCAGGATGTTGGGAAGGGCTCATCTGGATGGTTTGTTTTCCATCCATACCTGGGGCTGGAAGACTCAATTTTAAGATGTCTTCTTCACTCACATGTGCAGCACCTTGATTCTCTGTGACCAGTCCCTCCACATGGCATATTATCCTAAATCGTCTTTCCATGTGGCTTGGACTTCTCACAGCACAGTGCTATCAGGGTAGTCATGCTTTTTTATGGCAGCTGATTTCCAAGAATCAGTGTTTTAAGAGACATGAAAATGTGAACTGCCTGTCTCTTTAGAACTTGACTGGGGAACTGGCATGGAGTCCCTTCCTCCGTATTCTGTTGGTTAGTGCAGTTAGAGTGGACTCATGTTCAATGTGGCAGGGCACAGACTTTACCTCTTAATAGGAAGAGTACCAAAGAACTGATGACCAATTCAATTTTAATTCATCCAAACTCCCCCCTTTTTGGTTGAACAACTTGAACAAGATCCTAAAGACTGTATTGGGAAGTTTTCAAAAGTCATCGATCAACTCAAACCTCAAAGTGTCCCTTCTTTCCTTGTTAGCAGTTAACCTGTGCTTCTGTGCTAAGCCCAAAACTTAATTTTCTTTACTTTGTTAGGAAATACCTGCCCAGGAGGGAACTCTCTGAATATCCAGTGAAGCCTCTGTTCTTCATTTTCATCCTAGCAGCCTATTATAATCAAATCATCATTCCCCAAAGTTCTGCTTATTCTCTCTTCCATAAAATCCTTTTGAAAGTAGCTTTCTTAGTCTTCCATCTTGGTATGTCAAGCAGACTTGAAGTATCCTCCAAGAACATTGTTATGCAGTGCCGCTATTAACACTGGGTCTTATTTCCAATTCTTTGACTCTCTTACTGACATGGTCTGAATGTATCCCCTGACATTCATATGTTGAAACATAGTCACCAATGTGGTAATACTTACAGGCAGGGCTCTTAGGAAGTGATTAAGTCATAAGGATGGAACCCTCATGAATGAGGTTAGTGACCTTATAAAAGGGCTGGATGGAACTAGCTAGACCCCTTTTGCTCTTCCATCCCTTCCACCAAGTGAGAAAACAGTCTTCCCCACTTGAGGGTTGGCTTACAAGGTGTTGTCTTGAAAGCAGAGATGGGGCCCTCACTAGACACTGAACCTGGGGAGTCTTGATCTTGGACTCCCCAGACTTCAGGCTGGAGTACAGTGGCATGACTTTAGCTCATTACAACCTCCGCCTCTCTGATACAAACAATTCTCCTGCTTCAGACTCCCAAGTAGCTGGGTTTATAGGGGTGGGCCACCATGCCCAGCTATCTTTCCTTTATAAATTACCCAGTCCTGGGTATTTTGTTATAGTGGCACAAATGGACTAAGACCCTTATTCTATCAGTGTAGGAGAGCCTACTTTGCCTCGTTTGCCTGTTTCCCCCATACCAAGCTACTCCGGAAACGTGATCAGTGCTCAGTATATAGCTACATAATAAATTGTGATAAAATTCTCTCTTTAAACACGAGCTTACTCACATTTTTTTCTACTCCCTTTACTACTACAGTACTCCCTCCTTATCTTTGGGGGATACATTCTGCAACCCACATTGGATGCCTTTAGGCATCCAACTGTGGATAGTCCTGAACCCTGTTGTCACCAGTTGCAACACATTTTTGTTCACGACGTCCACCCACAAATTTAATACCTTTTCTATCTTAACTGAGCACTTATCATGGTCTGTGGCCATTCATATTTCAGTTTGAGGCATGACAGCAAAAGTAGTATGAATTTCTTTTTCCTTGACAATTTCATGGATGGAAGATGTATTCTTATCATAGATCTTACTGTAACAACATCAATAAAGATTTTTTTTTTCCTCTCCTTATTCAACTGAGAACTTTAACCCTTTCACTTAAAGGAAGAAATTCACAGCTTTTCTATAGCCAATCCAAATTGCCTGCATGACTATTTTTGCACTTTCAGGCCATTATGAAGTAAAGTAAGAGTGACTTGAACATAAGCTCTGTGATACTGTGACAGTCGGTCTGAGAACTGAGATGGTTCCTAAGTGATTAATGGGTGGCGAGCGCCAACAGCATAGATCCACTGGACAAAGAGATGATTCATGTCCTGGGTGGGACAGATTGGGATTGCATGAGATTTCACCATCTGCCCAGAGTACTATACTGCTTTAAAATATAATTTTTTTTAAATTTCTGTAAGTTTTCATTTAACATTTTCAGACCAAGATTGACCACGAGTAAATGAACTGTGGAAAAAGAAACCACAGATGAGGGAGGACTACTGTGTTTCTCTTTTGGCTGCCATCATCTCTTGTTCATCTACAGTCTCTTAATTGATTTCCCAAGTAACCAGTTTTATCTCCCTCCTCTTTGCATTGCATCTGAAAGGATCATCCTAATGTGAAAAACTAATGATATGACTTCCCAGCTTAAATTCCTTTAATTAATGGCTTTGTTACCACCAGAAAAAAGTCAAATACCTGACAAGCGTCTGAATGACAGCTGCTGCTTTCCTCTGGCTTTATTCTGACCTGTTTCCTTTTCTCACTTGATGTCTCAACAGTCTGGATTACATTTGTCCCGCTAACAAGCTTTGCTCATTAACCCCAGACTACTGGGCATGATGAATATTGCGTTGCAACACTTTTCCCTTCCCTTTGCTTCTCTCTTGCCTATACCACATCTTAGGTCTCAGATTGGATGATGGGGCCTTCCCTGACCCACCAAAGCCGGTTAATTCTAATTTTGTGAAGTCTCATTTTACCCTCTTATTTCCCCCATAATAGATATTATTGAATATTACTGTGTTGACTTTGCTTATTTCCTAGTCTATATCTCCTCTTAGATTACAAGTTTGAGGGAGTAGAAACTTGAGTTATTTGAATGCTCCATTGCTGAAACCTAGAATGGTGCCTGGTAAATCCAACCCTCCAGCCCCCACCACCAAGAATCAGTTGTGTGAATAAGTAAAGCCAATTGTATATAAGGTTTGGCTGATGGCATGATCCTCTGAGTCAAATTTTCACCTGTTTTCATTGAAAACATGCTTTTGCTGACTAGAAGCTATCTAACTTCCTTCCATCCTTCCATCCTCCCTTCCTTCTTTCTTGTTTTTTGCTTATTACCTTCTTGGTAGTGAAAAACAAAAAGCAGGTAAGATTCCCATATGAGTGACTTCCACATCAATGGGAAGTTACTGCCATTTATAACAACATTTTCCCATATTTATATCAAATTTGGAGCAGTGGGAAAATTTTCTCCTGCCCTCAGATCTTTGCTTACTATCTAGACTTTTAGAACAAGTTCCCTGTTTCCAGAAATACTATTTGACCCAGCAATCCCATTACTGGGTATATACCCAAAGTAATATAAATCATTCTGTTATAAAGATACATGCATGCATATGTTCATTGCAGCACTATTCTCAATAGCAAAGACATGGAATCAACCCAAATGCCCATCAATGATAGACTGGATAAAGAAAATGTGGTACCTATGCAACATGTGATACTATGTAGCCATAAAAAAGAATGAGATCATGTTCTTTTCAGGGACATGGATGGAACTGGAAGCCATTATCCTCAGCAAACTAACAGAAACGCAAAACCAAACACCGCATGTTCTCACTTGAAAGTGGGAGCTGAACAATGAGAACACAGGGAGGGGAATAACACATACTGAGGCCTGTTAAGTGGTGGGGGACAGGAGGAAGGAGAACATCAGGAAAAATAGCTAATGCATGCTGGGCTTCATACCTAGGTGATGGGTTGATAGGTACAGCAAACCACCATGGCACATGTTTACCTATTTAACAAATCACATCCTGCACATGTACACTGGAACTTAAAAAAATAGTTTCCCATTCCTGTCTGCTGTATCATGTATTTAAATCATAGTCCAATATTCATCCCTCCTTCAAGGAATGTTCCAGTCATTCTATTCCAATTCTTATGAGACATTCTTATATTTCTGAGACACACAATTGTGTCCATTGACTGTAATTTATGTTTTCCTATTTATAAAATTATTGAAACTAGTACTGTATTATTTTGTATTTGTGTGGAGCCAATATCACGTAAGCTTTTGTTGGCACTGGGTTTTTATATGAATGAGTTAAGAATTGGTATATTTAACAATTATGATTGCCATGAATAGACGAGGTACAGATAGAAAAATGGCCATAGAGACTATAAGTCTTGGGCCAGGCCTGGTGACTTACACCTGTAGTCCCATGCACTCGGGAGGCTGAGGCAGGAGGATCACTTGAGCCCAGGAGTTCGACGGTGCAATGAGCTGTGATTGCACCACTGCACTCCACCTGGATGGCCAAGCGAGACCTTGTCTTTAAAAAACAGACAAAAACAGATTACAGAGATATAGACCAATGGAACAGAACAGAGCCCTCAGAAATAATGCCACACATCTACCACCATCTGATCTTTGACAAACCTGACAAAAACAAGAAATGGGGAAAGGATTCCCTATTTAATAAATGGTGCTGGGAAAACTGGCTAGCCATAAGTAGAAAGCTGAAACTGGATCCTTTCCTTAATCCTTATATGAAAATTAATTCAAGATGGATTAAAGACTTAAATGTTAGACCTAATACCATAAAAACCCTAGAAGAAAACCTAGGTAATACCATTCAGGACATAGGCATGGGCAAGGACTTCATGTCTAAAACACCAAAAGCAATGGCAACAAAAGCCAAAATTGACAAATGGGATCTAATTAAACTAGACTTCTGTACAGCAAAAGAAACTACCATCAGAGTGAACAGGCAACCTACAGAGTGGGAGAAAATATTTGCAATCTACTCATCTGACAAAGGGCTAATATCTAGAACCTACAAAGAACTCAAAGAAATTTACAAGAGAAAAACAACCCCATCAAAAAGTGGGCAACGGATATGAACAGACATTTCTCAAAATAAGACATTTATGCAGCCAACAGACACATGAAAAAATGCTCATCATCACTGGCCATCAGAGAAATGCAAATCAAAACCACAATGAGATACCATCTCACACCAGTTAGAATGGCAATCACTAAAAAGTCAGGAAACAACAGGTGCTGGAGAGGGTGTGGAGAAATAGGAACACTTTTACACTGTTGGTGGGACTGTAAACTAGTTCAACCATTGTGGAAGACAGTGTGGTGATTCCTCAAGGATCTAGAACTAGAAATACCATTTGACCCAGCCATCCCATTACTGGGCATATACCCAAAGGATTATAAATCATGTGGCTATAAAGACACATGCACACCTATGTTTATTGTGGCACTATTCACAACAACAAAGACTTGGAACCCCAACCCAAATGTTCATCAATGACAAACTGGATTAAGAAAATATACACCATGGGATACTATGCAACCGCAAAAAGGATGAGTTCATGTTCTTTGTAGGGACATGGATGCAGCTGGAAACCATCATTCTGTGCAAACTATCACAAGAACAGAAAACCAAACACCGCATGTTCTCACTCATAGGTGGGAACTGAACAATGAGAACACTTCGACACAGGAAGGGGAACATCACACACCTTGGCCCGTTGTGAGGTGGGGGGAAGGATAGCATTAGGAGATATACCTAATGTAAATGATGAGTTAATGGGTGCAGCACACCAACATGGCACATGTATACATATGTAACAAACCTGCACGTTGTGCGCATGTACCCTAGAACATAAAGTATAATAAAAAAATTAAAAAGTAGTATATTTGTTTTTGAATGCAAATATTTTTGTTTTAACACTTAGCAAAGATCAGACCAGTGTGACCTTGTGGCTGCTTTTCTTCCTCAGACTGTGAAGTCTGTCAAAACAAATTCTTCACCCATCTACCAGCTTCTATGTGATTGCCAAACCATGGGATGCAATGACTTCATCACCCCTTTAGAATACAAGTCTCTTTGAATGTATCTTTATTCATGGACCATCATAATGTTATCAAAGGTGTAAGGGGATTGTGGGTGTTGTGACAATCATGTATGTGAACACCAATGTTCTTTGACATGGGACATTCTGATTAATCGAATAACCTGATTACTAAAGTTTCCACTTACACCATACATGGATTACTTAGTTTTGCAAAATATAGTGAAATAAGGTTTCTCTTTTCTTTGAATACCTGTTTTATGTCCCATATACTTTTTAGCCCCTCAGCATTGAGTACAGTAGTTTATTCAAACTATATTCTACATCACATTCATTAAAAAGATGTATTTTTATATGAGGATTCAAAATTTTAGGGTCTAAAAGTATGAATACTGGTTATCATTGTACCACGAAAGCCTGGAAGTGGGACCCCTGCCCCCAGATCTTTGCTTACTATCTAGATTTTTAGATAATGAAGACCTGAACTTTAATGCAGTGAGCCAAATTACTGGACCATTCTGACAATGGAAATAATTAGGCTCTCAGGTATAGATACTTTTTAATTTCTTCGTTTTGAATTATTCTCAGACTTACAAAACAGCTGCAAAAACGGAATAGAGTTTCAGAGTTTCCTTTTTTTCTGAATTACTTGCAGTTATTCTAGTTTGCAAACACAAATAATAATGCACTAGAAATTTGGTTTCTTCTAGAGGATTTTTTCACGTTCCTGTGTCATTTAATAGTTTCTTTCCCTGTCCTTGAGGGTTCTGTCTGCAGCTCATTTATCAAACTCTGGTCAGAATTCTATAATCTGTGTGTTCCAGAATTTTATAATCTGTCTTGTTTAGATGCTGTGTATATCTCACCATGTCCCAACATCAGTGTTGTCTCTGATTTCCTTTTACATGCAAATGTGAATCACCTTTCCAGAAGGTTGTAACATATTGAATTCCTGTAATTCATACTAGAACCTTTCACTTTTGTAGGGAGGGCTTTCATTAGATAATCTATCCTAAATTTTGTCAAATGCTTCTTTCCTTTAAGGCAGCTTTTGTGAACTTCATGAAATCAGAGTTATAGAAGATGTGGGCTCTGGTCTTGGGCTTTGCTGAGCTGCTGATTGGCTCGATGCACAGCTCGGCATATTCTCTGGAATGCTGAGTGTGTTCCAGAATTCTATGATCTATCTTGTTTAGTGCATTGTCTATAGGTTACCAGTCATTACTTGGAAAGAAAATTGTCTTCTGTGTTCCGTGTGTCTGCATTTCAACTACAGCTGTGTTGTAAGTCAAGTATGTGCATCTTTGAATTCAATCTATTAATTTCTGCTGTGTGAGTACGTATTTTAGGAGTCTGGGAAACTATATGGGCATGGTGGCAGATGCAAACTGTGGCTATATCCATATGAATGTATGTTCCAAGAACTGATGTGAAATTGGCAATATATTTTTTAAAAATGCACATTGGAGCTACTGACAATGTGTAGTTTAAAACTCCTACTGTGTTTTCTGCTTGGTTTCCCCAGATGGGAGAACTGTGATTGGAACACTATTGCAAAATTACTCTTGCTTAAGATAGCTTTATTTTTATTCAAGTTGCTTTTAAAAAGATTTTTAAAATATATATACTCTCAAACATCAAAAGCACATTTGGGCTCATTTTTGAAGAAGGAAAATAAATTTAATGGATGCCAAAATGTCTGAAAACCAGCATGCTTGCCAGGATTGTGATAATGGGATGTGGGTGATGAGGGAGTTTCAGGGCAGTTGCAAATATTAAACAAGGTTCAATCATCTCCATAATGAAATGGGAAGAGCTTTGGACTGGGAGTTAGGGCACCTGGGTTCTGGTCTGGGCTCTGTTCCAGGCTCTGTTCCAGTCTACCTTATCTTTCTTCATGCAGATACTGTCACCTTTCTCTGCTCTGTCAAGTCATTTGTAGAAAAAAAGGGATAGAGTGTATGATGTCTAAGAAGACCTAACTATGGAATCTCATGGCTGTCCTTGATTTTAAAGTGAACAGTAAATAAAATTGAGCAATATGGCCTTATGTTAAGGCTGTGTAACCTCTATGAGACAACACACATTTAGGACAAAAGTCACAAAAATGTAGCCATCGTCTAAGTGTCTTATCTCAGAGACCTTCAGGAAGTCAACTCTGAATGCTAAGAAATCCCTCACTAATGGAGTGATTTCTTTTTGGTAGGGTATTGACTGTCATTGACACCAGTAGTAAAGCACTAATGGAAATGCACAGACGCATAAGGAGGTGATTAGCTTGCAGCCACCCGAGTCTGTGGAGGACGCAATTTGGGTTCTCAGAATCACTTATGCAGTTTGTCTTCCGTTCCTCACAGATGAAATTTTCCAGCCTCGTCCACTGTTTTCAATAGTGTGAAGTTTAGCAACAGCTTTAACTGGCCATCTGCTTCAGTTATTAGGCCTCGAATATAATTCTACCTAGAACAACCCAAATGAGTAAGAGATGCTTCCAAAAATGCATATTGACCGTATATCAATTATGTGCTATATTGCATTTTATTCAAGGGTACACATCTTTTCATTTTAAGTTCTGAATTTGGAATTATTTGTTATTGGTGGCATCTTCCAATTAAAATTGGTAAACCTTTTGCAATTAGTGGTAAATAAAATCTTGATGCATCTTACATTCAGTAATATCTTTGATTTGATGGGTTATAGCATTAATCTGTAGTATCAGACATGATCTAAGTTTCTTTATAGGAAAATATAATAGAGACAGAAAACCTCCATTGATATGGTTGGGATGTTGGATGTGGAGGAATTTTGCTAAAAATAACTCTTTCACAAGTTGCATTTCACAAGTGAGTCAACTGTCTCATGCCACTCCTCTGTAGCCCTTGCCTGTTCACTTTACTAGCTCGTAAAAAGTGTTTTTATGGAATTAGTACTCTTTAAGTAAATGGATTTTCCTTTTTGCAAATGCACTTCCTTACAAGAAAATGGGTGTAAAGCACTTAGCCCAGAGCCTGACACAGAATAAATGGTAACCATAAAGTGCTTTCTGGGTAGAACACTTTCTAGCTAAGTGCATAGGTTTTGCATTTCCATATTTAGCTTTCTGTGAGGGTAGCTGTGTCTCACCAGGGGCAATGAAGACCCGAACTTTAATGCAGTGAGCCAAATTACTGGACCATTCTGACAATGGAAATAATTAGGCTCTAAGGTATAGATGATTTTTAAATTCTTCATTTTGAATTATTCTCAGACTTACAAAACAGTTACAAAAACAGAATTCCTGTAAATCTGTCTCTCAGATTTCCCAAACTGACATTTTCAAGAACCACATGCAGTTATCAACATCATGAAATTAACATGATGCAATACTCTTTTCTAATTCAGAGATTAGTATGCCTTTTCAGTAAAGGGCCAGAGAATAAATATTTTTGGCTTTGTTGGCTGTAAGTTCTTCATCTCATCTCTCATTTCTGTTGTTGTAGTAGCTATGAAAGATACTTAAAAGAATAGTAATGGTTGTGTTTCCAAAACCTTAGTTATAAAAATAGGTGACCAGCCAGTTTTGGTTTACCAACCCATAAATCCACAAATCGTATTTCTAATTTGGCAATTTTCCTACTAATATCCTTTCTCTGGTCCAGAGTCCAGTACCAGATCATGTGTTGCATGTTGTTGTCGTCTTAGTCTCCAATTTGGAACAGTTCCTTCATCTATTTTTATATTTAATGACTTCAAAACTTTGGAAGCATATTAGCCTGTTATTTTATAGGCCGTATAAGTCCATTTTCACACTGCTGATAAAGACATACCCAAGACTGGGCAGTTTAGAAAAGAAAGAAGTTTACTTGGACTTACAGTTCCATGTGCCTGAGGAAGCCTCACAATCATGGTTGGAAGGCAAAGAGGAGCAAGTCACATCTTACATGGTTGGGAGCAGACAGACAATGAGGACGTAAAAGTAGAACCCCCGATAAAGCCATCAGATCTTGTGAGACTTATTCACTACCACAAGAACAATATGGGGGAAACTGCTCCCATGATTCAGTTATCTCCCACTGGGTCCCTCCCATAACACATGGGAATTATGGGAGTACAATTCAAGATGAGATTTGAATGGGGACACAGAGCCAAACCATATTATAAACTATTTGTCCACTTGGGCATCTCTGGTATTTCTTCACAGTTGTATTTAGATTGTGCATTTTCATTATGCATAGCACAGATATGATATTGTGGCCTTCTCTGCATTATATTAGGAGGCACAATCTTAATTTGTCCCATTACTGGTGATGCTAAACCAAGTCATTTGGTTAATATGTTATCTGCCAGGTTTCTCCCTGTAAGCTTATTTTTCCATTTGTAATTTAGAAGTTACAATTTTCCCTTTGTAATTATCATATGGTTATACTTTAAGAATACATAAAATATTGTTTCTCTTTATTCTTTTTCCCATTAACTTTAGCATCTAGTGATGATTCTTTCCTTAAATAGTTAATACTGTGTTTTTTGCCAAATGGTGACATTTAAATTTTATTATTCTAGGCTGGACCTGGTGACTTATGGCTGTAGTCCCAGCACTTTGGGAGGCTGAGGCGGGAGGATCACTTGAGGTCAGGAGTTTGAGACCAGCTTGGCCAACATGGCAAAACTCTGCCTCTAATAAAAAACATAAAAATTAGCCAGGCATCTCAGCCTCCCAAGTAGCTAAGCTTGGGAGAATCGCTTGAACCCAGGAGGCAGAGGCTGCAATGAGCTTAGGTATGCCACTGCACTTCAGCCTGGGTGACAGAGCGAGACTTTGTCTCAAAAATAAAATAATGAGAAAAATACATAAATTTTCATCATTCTTTCTGCATTTGTCACTTGGTACTCCATGGTAAAGATATGCTTTCTCTTATACTTTATTTCTTTATATTAGCATGAACTCATGGATTATTATACTTTTGGTTAAGTTTTCATTGCTGTCATTATGTATTTTGTTGGTCAAAATTATCCCATATTTGCCTGCTATGAGGCCCCTGGAATTAGCTGCTGTCTTCTTTTGATGTCCCCATCATTTTCTAAAGAGCTTTTCCAATTTTATAATACCACAGGCTATTCCAGGCTCATCTTGTGCTTTGCTTGCTCTGACCCTGGAATGAGGGTGTTTTACCAGTGATTCCTGGTTTCTTTTATTACAGAACAGTATTTGGAAACCATGGTGGGGGAGGGGAGCAAAGCATGTTATTGTTATTGGAGTAACATTGGTTTCATGCCTTCTCAGTGACCAGAACTAGAAAATGTACATACATATATGTGCACACACATACACATATATACACATTTGCATACATTTCCATACCTATCAGTATATTTATTAAAATCCACAAATTTATCCCAGTACCTCTAATTTCAGTTTAACATAATAAGAACCTACCCCTTCCCTATTTCTTTATTTCTAACTCTTTTCCATTGTGGAAGTTGGCTACTATTATAAATAATATGCTTGCTTATTTGTTAATTGAGGAATATAGAAAAGTAGTGTTGAAATTTCTAACCCATACCCCTGTGAAAGAAAATCTATTTGTGTGAAGTTCTTTTCGTCTTCATAGAGTCAATTTACTATTTCCAAGGTCATATAGATTATCTCAGCATTTCAGTGTGGATCATGCTAGGCATTTATAATAGAGTTAGTTTCATTTGTGGTGGTATATCATCTTCTCATCTTTAATTATTATATAGTGTGTGAAACATGATCATAGTTCTGAGGTCAGAAATACATGAGAAGTTATAATCAGAGAATACGTCCTTCCCATCCTTTCTGCCTCAATCCCAATTGCTCATTCTTACCATTCCATTCCCATTATCTCCTAGGTGTAGCCAATCTCATTAGTATCTGGTATATCCCTCCTGTGTTTCATTTTGCACAACTGAGCAGGTACATAGATATTTTTTATACAGTCTTCTATCTTCAGTAGGAGAGAGGTTGGGTTAACTTTTGTACATTCTCACAATGGAGGGCTATGTAGCTGTCTCAGAGGATGAAGATCTCTGTGAACTATTATAGCAATAATTCCAAAATATACTGGTATCTGAAGAAAACCAATACATGAAAAACAATTTTAAGAAAAGATTCCAACTGGAAGCCCCTACAACATGTACCGTCACACGGTTCTTTTCCTACCACTGTTTTTGTCCAAAATTCTGCCACTGGGAGATTATCTTTTTAGGCTTTCACACCAGCCCCTCCAAAAAAAAAATGCAGCTGTGAAGGATAACACAGTTAAGTGGTCACTTGCAGGCAGAGGAGATGTAAGCTAAAGATGGTAGGTATAATTCCTGTAGATACCAGGTACCAGGAGAAATGGGGAAGGGTATCACTGAATGGGAATAGAATCCTGGTATTAAAGAAAATAGTTTTTTCTTCTATAGGAAAGCTAGGCTTAGCTCTAGTTAATCCTTTGGGTGCATTTTATTAAGAAAAATGAGAGTTTAATGAAAAAATAACAAGGCAGAAGCCCTGACTTGAATGGTTTCACCTGTGGTTTATATTAACTAGGCAATGAAAGAACTGCCCACATTTTGGGGGGAGGAAAGAAACAATAAGTAAGACATAACAAATCTCTAGCCATAGTAAGTCACTGAAACAAATTATAAGACATTTAACAACCTATTCACTATTCCCAAAATATTATGGATTTGGGCGGAGTGGGAAAGAGATAGAGGAAAGAGGTGATCCCATATGGATTTCTGGAATGCTTGGCCAAAATGTAGACATTCTTGGAATTAAACCCCATTTAAGTGAACTAATTGCATTTTTTTTTTCTAAACCAGGCATCTTGGAGTGTTTGAGGGCACATAGGTTCCTATTTTTTCACTGTTTTTCCTTGTCCCTTACCCTTCCTTCGAGATGCTGAGGACATTCTTCCGTGTGCCCCAGCATCCCATTTCTCTCTTGCCACATGGTCTTGTGCATGCACTTTACATACACACCTGCTTGCCCTCCACTCCAAACATAAGCCACCTTATTTTGGCTAATTACACTTGGTCTTCAGGTCTCAGGTTAGATGTAACTTCTCAGGCAGTATTTTTCTTGACTCTCCAGAACTGGTGAGAGTTTTCTGTTTTGTATTTGTTTTGTCAGCTCATCTATCAAAATGTCCTCCATTTGCTTACATAATTGTCCACTTACCCTTCCTGTAAAGTCTTTGTGTGCAAGGCTATGTCTATCATGTATATCATTAGATTCACCTATAGCAGTGTTAAACACCCACAACCTATTTACTAAGTGAATGATTCATCAATGGTCCAACAATTTAGGATGCTGGATAATGTGCATTCTAGATCCTTCTTCCCCTGAATAATTAAGAGGCTATGGATATAATTGGGAATGTATTGGAAAACAGTTTTTAAAAAAACAGGGTTATTGTGGCATGATTACCATTGTCTAAGATATATTACATATTCTTTGTCATATGGTAGACAGCCTGATCAAAAGCCTAATCAGCTAATATTAATGGAAATTATTTTCTTAGCTCATGTCATAATAGAGATCAATCTTCTAGTATAATCTTTTCTACAACTCCGAGTGGGATGCGATTAATAATTTGAAATGTGTAACAATTTGACATGACTCTAGTGGTTCTAATTTAGTTAATGGAAGTAACAACAGGCTGCAGATCTCTTAAAATCATACAAGTAATTTGTTACAGAAGAACTTCATAGAACCTCTCATATACTGCTGTTCATTATGAATCTCTCCGGGGATATAGTATAGAGCATTTCCAAAATGATCATGGGGTGCTTTTCTACTTCTCTCCACAACTTCTAGAGCATCATCTAGAATTAGTGCATGTTGCTTTCTACCCACCCACCTAGCTGCGTGTTTACTGAAAGAGTGATATGTGAATTTTTACCTTCTCTTCCCTTTTCCCATGCTTTCATGCCCTTCCAAAATTCCCGTCTGCCATTAAACTTCTATGTTTTTCCATTTATTATTTCCTCTCTACAGGAAGAAAGAAAGATTGATTTCAGATATGCTTTTTTTTTTTTTTTTTTTTTTTTGTACTGAAAGGAACCCAGGTCTTCCCCGGATGAAAACATAAGCACAAATGAATCATGTTGGGGACTAGCGTGTTGATGGCAGATGTGGGAATGTGCCCCTACAATTTTCCAGAGGAAGAAGAGCATTTGTAATTATTGGGAACATAATAGAACTATTGAATATGTACATCTCAACTGTGTAAACTCTCAAATACTTCACTTCTGTTTCTGTAATGGTATAATAAGGCAAATATAAAAATAGTAAAGTCAAAAAATAAATATGGCATTAGTCAGAGACATACATAAAACACAGTAGGCAAGAGGAGTGAGTTTATAATGACGGTTCTTTGGGCTGCTGGAGCCTTGGAGTTTGCTTCCACTGGCTGTGATTGGTCTCCTTAGCTTTTTCTACCAAATGAGTCAAACCAGTTAATCATCTTGTCATCATGTGGTGTGGGACAGAACAAAAAGGCTGGCCAAACATAAGTCATTTTCAAGGCCCTTTGCTCCTTGCTTTCTCTCTCCCTCATTTGTTTCTCTATGCGTCTTCTCTATATGTCTATTTTTAATTTATTAGCAAGCAGGTTTCTTGTAAAGTATGCCGATGCCTACCTTTGTTTTTAATTAGAAGTGCTTTAATAATGTGGGAAAGCTCATGTTGAAACAAAACAGGTCAAATTATGTCCATTAAGTGACATATTTCCAAATGCCTGGCAAAAGAAAGAGAACTTAAACCTTGTACAACTATAATGAGTTTTATTTAGATTGAAAACATTATTTTGGTTAATTTGCTGTTTTTCTCAATTTTACTTTGAAAAATTTCAAACCTGTAGAGAGGCTGAAACAATAGAACGACAAACTGGTTTTAGAGCTCCTTGTCCAGGTTCACCAATTACTGATATTTTGCAGTATTTTCCACCCCCCAACACACGTGCATACATGTGCGCATGTGCACACACACACACCCACACACACACACACACACACACTCTGATACTTTTAAGCCATTTTAAAGATAGTTTCAGATATCTTTACAGTTATACTTCAGCCTATATTCCCTGCAAAAAACAAAGACATTCTATTATGTAACCACCATATCGTATCACTCAGGAAATTTAATATAAATTAAAATTTTAATATTACCTAAGAAATGTAAATTTAAGATAATATAATTATAATTCAATTGTATATTATGCTAAATATATATAAAATGTATTATGTCTCATATATTTGTTATGGTCTGAATATTTGTGTCTCTCTAAAATTCATGTTCAAGCCCTAACCCACCATGGGATTTATTTGAAGGTGGTGCCATTGGGAGGTAATTAGGTCTAGATGAGGTCCCGCGGTGGTATCCTCATGATATTGGGTCCCTTAGAACAAGAGACAGTAGAAAGCTTCCTCTCTCTCCATGCTTACCCATGGAGGAAAGACCATGTAAGGACACAGTGAGAGGGTGTCTGTTTGCAAGCCAGGAACACAGCCTTCACCAACCCTGACCATTCTAGCACCCTAATCATGGACTTCCAGCCTCCGGAACCGTGAGAAAACTAATTTCTATGGTTTAAGCCGCCCATGCTATGGTATGTTGTTATGGAAGTCTGACCTAAGACTTTATCATATTAAATATGGCAGTCTGACCTAAGACTATATCATATGATATAATTGTATGTATTATAGGTAATACATCTTTACCTTCAAACACATTGTATCTAATGATGTACAATTTTAAAGTGGAGAGAAACAGTGTTGGTGGTGAGTATACTGTAGTTAAATCACCTATCTCTCAGGTAGTCTCTCTCCCTAGAGGATGAGTTCTTTAAGATCAAGAATCACATGGAGTCCAGGGCTCCTATACCGTTTGTCCTTGCATTCTCAGCATCTAGAGTTGAGCCATACTTTGAATTAATTTTATTGACATTAACAGATAGAATGATATTCCTTTAAATCAGATGTTAGGACCTTTTGGAGCAGAATTCAAGTATATACACATTTCAGAGACAGTGGTTTTATAATTAAGTGGAAAACACTAATAGGGAAGATTTATGAAGAAAGGTTGGACAAGAGTTCTTATTTCCTGAAATGCTTCTTGCCTCTGTCAGAGAAGGCCTGAATCCATATTAAGTTTATGAATCTCATGTGCCCACAGTTTTCACCTCTTGACTTGGCCCAAGAGTGCTGGGACTTAGTCTAGTTGGCCTTGTCCATGTGTAGATGTGTCCTGTGGAGCTCTTTTTTCTCTTCTAGTGTGTTTTCTTTGTGTACAACCTCTCTGGGAGTAGGCATGATGGTGACTGTGGAATGATCTATAGATAATTGTAGTTTGTCTCTGTTTTTGTCTTTATTTCCCCTCAGAACAGGCTATACTGAGCACACCTATGTCTCCTGAGCTTTGCTTTGGTAGGGATTTCATTAGCTCCTCCCATGTCAGGCTTTCTGCGTCTGTTCAGTAACCAGATTGTCCATGATGTAAGGATTGGAGAATTAAACCCACTCACTTATTTTCTGTGTTGCAATTTTCTCTTTTTCCTGTACCTTTGGATCCTCTCTCCTTCCTGCATTTTTTCTTTCCCACTCTTGGAGGTATTATATATGGTCTTCCATCTCTTTCTTTTCTTCATGTTTCTTATAACTTGAGCCAATTTGGTGATAGACTTTTTATGCAGAATTTCTAAGCTAATACTTTTGGGGTGAAGGCTTTCTCTAATTAAATTGTATCTGTGGTCTTTCAAACTTGAACCTAGTGAAATATGACTCTGATCATCTACAGTGACGAATAAATACCATGGATTAACCATGGCTACTCATTTTGAAGGAGGGTTTTCAAATGGAAAATCAAGAAAAGCTTGGGTGCTCTGCCATGGCATATGGCAATGCTAAAATAAAGAAAAAATATAGTTTGTAGTAACAGATGGATTTGAACCACATTTGGATCTGTTGAATACTTTTTAATATTTAATTTACAATGAATTTTTAATATAACATTTAACTAAGTGTTCTGTCATATTCCTTTGAAATGTATAATGCCTTGTCAATGTAATTGTGTCTAGGAGATTTCCTATGAATATTAAGTATTTAAAATTAAAGCTGTTGTTGAGAAAATGGTAATTTTCCTGAGATTTTTATGGTTCACTTATATTCGTGCTGTTTGAATGTTGTATATATTTCTTAACAGTCTGTCAGCTTCTTTATTTCCTGTTAGCTAAAAAAAGAAAAAAAAAAGGAACCAAATAATGAAAGTAACTTTTAGGCATGGAAATGAAATAAACATGAAAACGATGCTGAGGCCATTGAATCTAGTCTGTTTGTTGGTATGGAGTCAAATGCCACAATAGTTTTCTAACAATAGTTGGTTACAACAATGGTTGTAGCTTAATCATAGTTTCCATCCTTCATGGAAATGGGCTGAATAAATGTAGTCACTAAGTAAGTGGTAAAACAACTTAGTCAACCACATCTGAAGATAGCCATGGATAATTTATATACAATTACTTACAGTGTACTTAAGACATTTCATACGAAATTTATTTTTAATTTCTTTAAAAAAAGTAGTTTAAAGCTGGGTATGGTCACTTACACCTGTAATCCGAGCACTTTGTGGGGCTGAGGTGGGAGGATTCCTTGAAGCCAGGAATTCAAGACCATCCTGGGCAATACAGCAAGACCCTATGTCTACCAAAAAATAAAGCAAATTATTTACTGAGCATAGTAGTGTGTGCTTTAGTCATAGCTACTTGGGAGGCTGAGGCAGGAGGATTATTTGAACCCAGGACCTCAAGGTTGCAGTGAGCTATGATTGTGTCACTGCAACCAAAAAAAAAAAAAAAAAAAAAAAAAGTGTTTCAGATAGCAAAGATGGAGAACATAGCATTTTAGATATGTTCTGATTTATGCTTCATACTTCATATGCTTCATTGGATTGCCACCTCTTAATCGTAATTATAACACCTGGGTCCCATTAATATAGAAAAGAAAAATAACAGTGTTCCTACTTCCAGGCTAAGATGACTTATAACAGCGCCTTCTCTTGCATTTGATGATATTCTGTATTTTGGTTTGTGTTGGGCTGAGATTATCATTTAAAAAAATATAGTGGGAAAGGGGATGTTAGAGATACGCAAATCTCATAGAGAATTATGACTAGATATCAAGCCTTTGTCTAGTAAACACCTGCTGTAGAAGAGGAGGGAAGGACGTGGCTGAGGATCTATTTTTCCCCTGATTTGATAAGAAGAACTTGTACCAAGTTATGGTTTGTTATGCATTTGTAGCTATCAAAACTTCAGAAGACTCACAGGAAAAAAAAATGTCCAGGTCATAACTCTGTTTCTCTGGCCATTTCCTGTGCACCCTCATACAATTCTGGGTCCTAGAGGTTTTCTTGTTTGTTGGTGTGCTTTTAGTTTTATTTGCCTTACTGCATATTATGGTATTTCCACATAATGTCCCATTAGCTGTATCTGTTTAAAGACAGTTTTATAATCCATCCTCTTAATTAGGACCTGTGGATATATTGTCCCTTTGAATAAAACCAAACTAGGGTAAGCATTGAATTGTTGTCTAATTGGGTGGATTACGGGGGAATCATCATGACATGGAGGCATCTGCTCTTTAGGTCTTTGATCTTAGCCTCTGATCTGTGTCTAGCTACTCCCTGTACTTTTCCCCCGCACCCTGACCATTTGATAATGACTTGGGAAGATACATTATTTGATTTGGCTCATCTCTAGGTTTTGTTTTGGTTTGGTTTAGTTTTCGTTTTCTGTGAGACGGAATCTCACTCTGTCACCTAGGCTGGAGTGCAGTGGTGTGATCTCAGCTTACTGCAACCTTCACCCACTGGGGTCAAGCGATCCTCCCACTTCAGCCTCCCAAGTAGCTGGGACCACAGACATGCACTACCATATCTGGTTATGTTTTTGTATTTTTGGTAGAGACAGGGTTTTGCCATGTGCCCAGGCTGGTCTTGAATTCCTGAGTTCAAGCAATCCACCCACCTTGGCCTCCCAAAGTGTGGGGATTACAGGCATGAGCCATCATGCCTGGATCTAGTTTTTGACTCTAATGTTGGATCAACCTTGTATATTTTGGGTGGTTATGATATTTTTACAGAGAAGCAGCTGGGCTTATCCTACATAGCCGTTGTTTAATATTTGAACCTGAAGCTTCAGAAAGGAAATGAGTAAGCACTCAATTTCATAATAGGCCAAATGCTCTAATATTTTATTATATTATATTTTTTCTTTTCAAGAGACAGAGTCTTGCTCTGTCACCCAGGCTGGAATACAGTGGTGCAATCCTAGCTTACTGCAGCCTTGAACTCATGAGCTGAAGGAATTCTTTTACCTCAGCCTCCCAAGTAGCTGGGACTATAGGCAATTGTGACCACACACAGCTAATTTAGAACACATTATAGAGATGGAGTCTCACTATTTTACCCAGGCTGGTGTCAAATTTCTGGCCTCAACCGATCCCCTGCCTTGGCCTCCCAAAGTGCTGGGATTACAAATGTGAGCCACTGTGCCCTGTCTTAATATTTTTATACACTCAATCCATTCATATTTCTTTTGAGCAAATGGTCTCTGCCCACTTCAATGAGTGTCAAACTCTATTGAGTCTTGGAGCCAGTGGTTTGCTTTAGTTTGGGGGCCATGCAAATGGAATCTCAGTTCCCCCTCCATGGTCTGCCCCATTCCCATGCATTGACTAACTTTGATATCCTTTCCTGAAGGGCATCCTTTTCACATGTGTGTCTTCTGCAGCTTCCTGTGTAAAAATAAATAGCATCACTAATGCTCAGCCTATCTTGATTCTTTCTGAAGGGTAACAAATGGCAGTGTCGCATTCCAGAATAGTTTTGCTTTTTTAAATAAATAAGAGTGCACAGTGAAATGGATTGTGAGTGATTTGTGTCCCACCGTTCAGTGACATTACTGCACCATATGGTGCTCAGTGAATGATTTCAAACATACTGGGAAATGTTACCTACTCCACAGTACAATAGGCATTTCTTTAAAAACACATGTAGCAATAAAGCATGGACTTATTTAGCCTTCTTTTCTCCTGTCAGCCATATTCTTTTAACAGCTTTTATTTTCTAGTTAATAAGCATCACATACTTTGAGTCTATGTGCTTGTTCTCCTTGTGCTGGGACATGTGCTGGAGCTGGTGAAGGTTTAATTACTATCTCTGGTGCGATAAAGCTGACAATTCATGCAGCCGAGGGGCTCCCTGATAAGGAAGATGATGATGTTATTTTGAATATACCCTGTCTTGAGAACGTATCAGCAATGCGTTTAGGATTGCTTACACTGGAAGGGGATTGAGAGCTGAGAGAAGAGATTAGAGTCAACTATCTGCAGTTGTACACAATTTGAAAGTTTAAATCCCAGAGTTAACTCACAGTGCATGAGTGTAAATTCATATTCACTTTTTTGTTATTACAGAAAAATTGTGTTGATAGACACGTCACCACAGACAATCTCTTATCTCATTTGAGCACCAGGGTTCCAAAGATCAAACTGATCTTTCTTTCTCAGGCATGCTTTATTTTCCAAAATGGGGTGGGAATTATTTCGTCTTCAGGGAAGGGGAGAGCAAGGGAGTGAATGATGTAGATTTACAAGGCTATTTTTTTATATGAGGGATTTGGTTCAAAAAATAATACGAACGTTGCAGAGAGATCCTGTGGCTGGTGGTGACATACTGGTAGTTTAATGGACATCCTAAATGTGTATTGATGATACTGCATTTCAGTTGGAGAAATTACCACTGTACCTTCACTTTGCTTTTACCATAAACTGTTCCTTTGCCGTTTAGTGCAAGATATAATTCATTTAAGTGATGACAGAAAGTGTATGTTTAGAGTTTGTCTGGTGTTCCCAGCTGGGTGTCCAAAGATGATGATGTGATGTTCGAGTTTTAAACTTGTACTGGTGAAAAGAAGTCGGAGGAAAGAAATGCTAACGAGAATGAGTTTTCAAAGGGTAGTGAGCCATTTCCGTTGAGCATGAAAAGTTACTATGAAAACAGTCTCCTTAAGGGCTACAACAAGGTAACAATGTACAGATTAAAGCATGGGCAAAGCTTTTGTTTATGAAGAATGGACCTAGTATGGTAGAGTTAGGTTGCTCACAGAAATGAGAGCAAACCAAAAGGAGACTATTAGGAACTAGCTTCTTCCTCACATCCATGTTCACATCTCATGTCAGGCACCAGTGAGCTCCCAAATGCTTATTTGTTACAGTCTCAAAAGGACACACTAAACGCCCGTTTCATTTTTCTTTAGTCTTCCTCTGCCTTTTAGCAGAGATTGCAAATGTATAGCCAGATCTTCATTGGTTCAGACCTTTTGTGAGGGAAGCAGAACTGGTGACGATGTGGGGTTATAGAATTTTTAAAAAATACATTTTATAGTTGCATAATGCATTGAGAACTAAATGCTGACAGTTCTGTCTGAGATTCTTTGGGATTCTAATGAGGTAAGACTACTTTTAATTAGCAGATCAAATTTTCATACATAAATGAACATTCTAAGAAGAATGAGAAAATTAGTTTTATTATAAGGAGCTAAATGTTCTTTTTACAACCTTTTCTGTATTATTCATTTTAATAGTTGACTTTTAAAATCCTGTATAATAGAAAAGTGGACTTCGGCTAAGGCTTGTATCCAAATTATTAACGCCTGTGATAAAACAGTTAAAATTAGTTAGGTTGTTTTATAGGGAAAAGTATTTTAAGTACAATCCAGAGTGGGAAAAATATTTACATGTAGGTTCATTCCATCTCTCTTGAGTTGAAAGGTGAAGAAAGAAAGCTCTATGAATTTGCTGTCTGTGTGAGACTCTGTCTGCAGTGGAATCGCAAAGTAATTGAACTAAAAAATGTCTGTTGCCAACACTTTGTTAAAGGCACCAACATAATTAGCATGAGGCACTGAAATATAGGTTCTCAATGTTCCACACCTTGATCATTACTACACTTATGGGTCCTGGGGAAGGAGAGAGAAGAAAAAGAATGTTCAACAAATTCCACATGCGGAAATCAGAAATGGTTAAGAAACCCTCCTCCTACAGTTGAGCTTTTATCTAATAAAAAAGACAACATGCGCACGAAAAAGGAACATGAGTTACAGTTCAGACCATGCTCAGTGATGGCAAACCAATGCTCATACAATAATAATAGAAACAAATAAGATTAATGGTGTTGGCTTTACAATCTATATTTAATTTTAACAGTGGAATTTCATTTGTTACAAATCACCAACATTTGAGAGAAAGCAATAGAATAAATAAAAGTCATTGAGAATTTTCTTCTTATCCAAACTATTAATTTAGCTGCGTTTCATGGAGTCGGCAGTTCCTAAAGCTATAAAGGAATTGCCTGGAAATTGAATTTGTCCCCTTAGTTCAAATGCATTTTTGAAATGAGGAATTATATTTTTAATTCCTTTCGTGTTAGAGCCCAGGCCAGTGCTTGGAATCCCAAGTGCTGATGATTTTTAGATTTTCAATATAATATTATTTTCAATATGAGAATTCCAGGTATTCTACCTCTTTATACTCTCCCAACTCCTGAATCTCAGAAGAAATTTGAGATGTTTCCAGAAGTTGGTTTGGGCAAACTGCTGTCTATATCTTATGATGCTGAAAACATTCTTGTATTATGTGTTTTTTGATCACATACATACAAAATCTTGCCACTTTCTGTCTCAAGTAAAATTGGAGTTATCAAAACAAATTGAAATGTGCTGTAGTGGTGCTATCTAAAGAATACGTGGCATGCTGAGTATCACTTGCTTGGGGGAACCCTTTGATTTGGGGCAATCATTTGTTCCATGCATTTTTTTTTTGCACTAGTTAGCAACAGCAACAGGAAAAAAGAGGGGTATGTTTGAATTCTAAGTCTTTCCTGAAAGTCTTTTACCTAAAAGAGATTATAGTACCTTCTGACCATAGGCCAGAAGGAATTTTTACAGAATCATGTATTTGGTGAAGAACAAGTGATCCTGTTTCTGAAAAGTCCCATGCGGTGGGACTAAATGCCAGACCTAGGGGTGAGTGAACAAAACCGTGTAAATGGGGCGGGGAGGGGGGAGTGCCTAGCTTGGTTGGAAAGAACACTGGGTTCAAAAACATAGATGATATGTATGTGAGGAACCATGGCTATTTCGAGTGAGAATGGGAGAGCAGATGCTTTTTGGAAGTTTATGCCATTGATAGAAAGAGTTGAGGAAAATTTGTGGGAAGACATGTCCTAAAAACCCGTGATTCCTTTCATACTCCTTGGAAGTCACTCCCCAACTTCAGAACTTGAGTGATCCCTCCTGCCTAGATAATGGAATCTATTCAAAGCCTTCTGCATTTGGTCCTCACCTTCCTCCGCAACATCCAGTTGCTCTCCACAGCGCTCTGAACTCTAGCCAGCGACCCTCTTCTCCACACCCTTGTTCATAGTATTCATCAGCCAGGAATGATCACTGCTATGTCACCATCAGTCCACGACTTACCATCCTCTAAGGACCAGCCAAAGTCATCTTTTTCATAACAGCGTCCTTCAGCCCCTCATCTCATAGTGCACTCCTCTTTTCTGCTTTCCTTTGGTAAACCTGATTTGTTATTGATTGACTACTTATTTCTCCTTGCATATTTATTTTATGTGTGTGTTGTCATCTTCAGTTGGATATGAGACTTTTTCACAAGAGCACCAGGTGTGGTGTATCATTTTGTCTGCTTCTCAGGTCATCCTCTGCATAGAGCCTTGTTGCCTAGCAAATACTCTTGGCATGCTATATGGATGATGGCAGACCTCCATCACAAAACTATCTGGGGACACTCCAACCTGAGCTGCGATGCAGTGGTTCTTTCACCTGTGTAACAAGGTGAGGCTTTCTTTTAGGATCCTCTCCTGGCTCAGTTCTGGAGTGACTGTTGTGCTGTGGAAGTGCAGGTGTCCTATCTGCATTTTAAATCTTCCAGGAACCTGTGAACCCAGCTCCTACGGAGCACAGCTCTCCTGGAAAGCACAGAAGGCAGCACCAGGGCATAGTGTGCTCAGTGTGTCTCTGCAGGGCCCAGGCTTGGGGTTATTAAAGTGGAGTGTTTCTGTAATTGCAGCACAGTGGGAAAGCTCCCTGTGCCATCTTCCAGCGTGTTGACCTCAGCTTCCTGCTGAGCAGCCTGGGAATGTATCTGTAAACCAAGCAAGGACTGCAGGGACAGCTTGAGTTCCTTTGATTCATCTGCCCTTGTTCCCTAGTTTGTCTGTGTTTACATAGAAAGGTGACAATCTATATCAGAGGTGCCCCAGGTGAGGCAAGGGGAAGACATTCATATCTGTGGGTACTACTGGATCCCTGTGATATCTCAGGTCGCTCTTCTGAAGGATTTAGGCAAAAGATCACATGTGGACTTTTTAAAATGAGTGCCTCATGTGCGTCATTTGATTTGCTTTATGCTTGCACTTAGTTTTCCTCTGGAGATAAGTCATCAGTCTGTGTTCTGTGTCCTTTATTTCTGTTTTCCTCTTTTAGGAGGCTTATCCTTCATTCTCTCACCATATTGCAAGCATTGCAATGTCACTCAGAACTTTTCCTGTTTTGTGCTGTCCTCCCCCTAACTCTCTGTATAATGTTTGATTCCCAGTGATTAGGTGATTACAAATCACTCTGGCTTCTGCTATCTGGTCACTCACATCCTGTCACTCTATGCCACCAAACCTTTACTGTTTTAAAAAACTCTTCTAAGAGGATAAGCATGCTGGCTTCCTGACTGTGATCCTCTATATCCTTGCCTTGTGGAAGCCCTTGTTAACAAATGTGATGTACACATGGTTTTTGAATACCTCTTCTTTCTAATACAAAGTACCTTACAAGTGTTACCTTCTGCTAAAACAGAAAATTTTCTCTTATGACTCATTTTTTACTTAGTGTCAATCCCCTAGTTGTCTTGCAGTACTTCCCTGGAGTGTCTGCTCTCCCACGTGGGTTCTGGGCACAGCCAAAGGACTTGAAGAGCAGGTAATGCAAGCCTTCTGTGATATCTCTCAGGACATAAAGGATGCTTCAAGCGTTTTTGCGAGACTGCAAGCCTAGGTTGATGTCAGGAGGCTCACCCGCTCTGGTTTGCCCCGTATTTGAGACCCTGCCCTACCCTGTGGGTTTGCTACGTTGTGGTGTCTCCTGCCAGAGGTGTGAATCATCCAGCATTCGTACTTTTGACTGCACCTGCCTGATCCTGGCTTGGAATCTGTTTCTCTTCCCTTTTGGAAGTCATGTGGCCACGCAGACATGGTGCCTACACCCTCAATCCATTAGTTATAGAACTCATTTTACTATATTGGCCAGTGGAAGCTCTAGAGAGAGCTGAAAAATTTGAGCATTTCTGTTATATATCTGGATTGTAAAGGTCCTGTGGCCTAACAGGGTGTAGGACGGATTGAGGAATGGAACAGGTGTGGTCTAGAAGGGAAAGGGTGGGCTGGGGAACTCCTGTAGTGGCCTTAGTTAAGTTGCTTTCTCACTATGTTTCATCTGCACCTTACACTAAAAAGTAAAAGGTAGTGTCTCTGGTTGTGTCCGGTGCAGGAGTGGATGTGATTCAGCAAGTGTCCTTGATGATTGGGAAAACTCTAGAAAGGATAGAAGCAAATTCTCTGGCCTTGTATTTACACCTACCTCCCGTGTTGAGAAGAATAGGTAATTCTTTGGATTTCCTCCATTGCTGACTGGGGAAATAGGACTGCTAACATTAGAGTGGTGGCCTCTTGAGCTGAGGAATGAATAAAAGTCATCTGCTTTCACCTGCTCCTTTGACAGGAGATCACCAAAGCCTAGCAACTTATAGTCACACAGCTACCCAGTCAGCTACCCCTGACTTCCTCTCCAGTCTTCTAGGACACTCTGCATGTTGCTTCGTTACATTTTAGCCCAATTCCCGCCATCCTGATGAAACAGTCCACAGTCACCTTTCCCCTCCTGGTTTACTAAGTGCCACAGCAGTTGCTCCTGAGCCCCGCAAGCTGGAGATCTGAACATCATCTTCACTCTTCTCTTTCTACCCTAAGAGACTGAGTGACCGAGCTGCATTGATTCTACCGTATCTAGAGATGCTGTTGTCTGTTCCCTTTCTTCCATTATCTTATGTCTGTGTGACTCTTTTCTAGAACAACTGTAGGTACATTCCCCACAGCCTTCTCCGACTTGCCTGGACCATCCTGCACTAAATTCCACCAGTGCATCTCTGTGTTCCTGTGGACCTATCCCTATCTTTAAGTCTCCCTGGACTCTCTGTGGCACTAGAATATCTACCTGAGAACCCAGGTTAAGAAAACCTGTGACTTAATGAGGGGAAAGCCAAAATTATGGTTCATAGTTACACAAAGGTGTGTATGAGGAGAGACAAAGGGAGTACTAAGACATCATAAAGTCTAGCTTTGTCTTTCCTAGTAGCGTAAACAATGTACACTGTGATATATAAAGCTGCCAATGTTTTGTACATTTATATTATATACTCATGTACATTTTTATATATCGTCTTAGGCAGCTCCTGCTTCCATAATGAAGTACTGTAGACTAGATGGCTTAAACAATAGAAATTTATCTCCCACAGTTCTACAGGCTGGACACCCATGATAAAGGCCCCAGCAAGGTAGGTTTTATTCTGAGATCTCCTCTCTTGGCTTGTAGAAAACTCTTAACCTGTTGGGGGGTGGGGGCGGAGAGAGAGACACACACACAGAGAGAGAGAGAGAGAGAGAAACTGAGACCGAGAGAGAGAGAAACTGAGAGCGAGAGAGACCTAGAGATACTGAGACCTCTGGTCTCTTCATGTAAGGACACTAGTTCCGCTATGAGGACCTCACTCTGCATTTAAACCTAATTATTTCCCAAATACCTTGTCTGCTAATACCATCATATTGGAAGTTAGAGCCTTAATATATGAACTTGGTGGGGCATACCGCATTCAGTACATAGTGTGCACATGTAAACAGATAAACATAATATGAGACACGTAAACTTTTCCTCATTTGAAAGAATGATGTGCTCTCTAAGGCATAATGTTTTTTTTAGGGAAATACTGAAATCTTTTCCCAAGAGATTTCATTTAGGGTATGATTTTTATTAATGTTGATTATTCTTTTTATTATAATTTCATGCTGTTAGGATTCTGGCTTCCAGGTTAGAAAGTCGAAAGCAAAGCTTATTTGAACCTGGTCTCTTCAAGCAGATAAAATTAGAATTTAGATGATACAGGGTGATTCTCGATGTTATACAATTAGGAATAACATGCATTGACAAAGCAATATGTCAATCTGTATATATTGTGCAGAAGCTGATAACTATGCACTGAAATAATCATTCTTAAACCTATAGCATTTTTTATGTCCACTTTAAGAGAAATGAAGAAGCCTTGAAGAAAAAGTAAGTTATTTAACATCACACCTCCCAAGACCATGCTTGCCAACCTCTTGCTTAAGGCTCTAAGTATTATCTTCTAATCACTGAATAATGAGTAAAAGGATGGTATTGTGTTAGATTCTGTGGATGGCTACAAAGGAAGGAAGGAGGGAGGGAGAGTGTGTGCATGTGTGTGTGTGTGTGCGCGCGTGTGAAAAATATTATTCCAGGAAGAATTATTGATCTAGTTAAATATGTAAGGCAGTCAAATCAGTATGATAGCCAGCATTAAAAACCAGCTTCCTAAACGTTCCAAATGAATGGAGGAGAAAATGCCTAGGAATTTGAATGAGATCCGTGTAGTTCGACTGGGATGATCGTGAAAGATTTTATGGAGCAAATGACACTTAAATTTTGCCTTTAGAGTCCAAATAATTTATCTCGTTCTTTTTACCTCTACCTCTTCCAGGGCCCTGAATACTAGGTGATTTATAACCATAGACTCTCACACTGGAGAGGAGTTGGGCCGGCCACACTGGCTGTGTTAACAAACCTCTTCCAGCTACTGCCTCACACAAGTCCCTTACTCAGTGATTCTGCTTTCCTGAGAGCCTGACATAATCATCAGCTCTGCAGCAGAATCTTCCGCAGACTCAGCAGTGGGCCGTGATTATGTGTCTTAACTGTTCTTATTTAGAGTGAGTCATTTAATTCAAGAGAAGATGATCTATATTCTTTTAAGTTTCATTAGTAGTCATTAGAATGCTTAATCTCATGCATCTTTTCTTTCCCCTAGTCTGAAGCACTGCCATTAGTTTAGATAGCACTTATTAAATTTTTAGCCTACCAAGCCACCGTGGTAATATGAAATATTGAAGTTTTGCTCCTTTGATTCTAAGCATAAAGTCTTTATCACAAAGCATATAGTCACCCTGTGTTTTACACACCTGTGTAGGCTTGACTTAGCAGAGCCGGTGCCGCCTCTCCTCTTCATGATTTCTTGTCACAGATTTCTGTTGCTTTTGTTTTGTGCCAGCGATTTCACTTCATATTAAATCTTCATTAACTTAAAAAGTGAGTAGATGTAGTACAGAAACACTGCCAGGAGAACCTATTTGAAAGTTGGACGTGATTTCAAAAGTGAGCACTGCAGTATTTTGAAAGAACACATTTGCCTTTTGGGATTTAAAAATAACTTTGTAATTATGGATTGTTTCAACACAGATACATTTTTAAGTAACAAGTGCCTGAAAAATCTTAACACAGTAGACCCAGCAAAAAGCAGTCTGGAATAACCTTGAGGAGTTCACAGTTCTGCACAGACTAAGATAAAATCTGTCAAGGTGAATTGAAAGGCATCTAGACAGCTGGAGTTTGAGGTTCTGTGTTTTCCCCTACAGCAGTTGATGACATTTTTTGATATGTAACTCAGGCCAGACAACTGTATTTCTTATCCTGCTTTAGGTGTCTGTGATGTCCATAGCAAAAAAAGAAAAGAACATTGGAGAGACTTTCAGAATTGCCTCAAGTCACTTTTTCTAAAACTGAACTTGTTCATGGTCTTTAACTTCCACATCTGTGAACAGAGATGCCCCTTATTTTTTATTTGAAAAAATTTAACACTTGTTTTTGCTGGTTTGGGATTTTAAAGATGTATTATTTATAAAAAGTACAGTTTTTCATTCACCTTAAAGTTTACTGGCTAAAGTACTTTATCTTTTGTGTTGTCTTGAGACGGGGCTTTAATATTTCATTGGTAATAAATTCCAAAAGATGAATAAGAATTGCAAAGGAGGTTTTTGCTTTGTGGATTTATAGTGACTCTGTCTGGACTTGGCTCCTGCTGTCATATCTCAAGAAGGGCATTAACACTCGCCAGCTTACACATTGCTTGGATCCCGGAATGCTGGTGAGATTCTGCATGCCCCTGGACGGTGACCATGGCTTTGATGTTTCTGTGCAAGTGTGTTTCACTTTTACATCCTTGGTGGTAATTACTTCTCTAGTTTATGGATATTACCTACATTTTCTTAACACTGCCATCGTCTATTTTTCACTGCAAGTCCCAGGAATTCTGTGGCATAACGCAGCACAGGCTCAGTAAACTTCAGATGTTGGATTGAACCTTGCTTAAAATACTCCCTAGTGCAAAGTACGAGAAAAGGAAGTGCATTTAGTGATGGTTTGACAGCCCTTTACAGTTTAAAGAACACTTTGATATCAATGATCACATTAAAGCAATTCAATAAGAGGGTAATGTACTATCACCCTGATTTTATAGACAAGGAAACTTCATCACAATGACATTAAATAGTTAGTCCAGCAGCTTACCATTGCTAAAACCTGAGCCCAGGGTAGAACCCATGCCTTTTTATTCCAGGACCAGTGTTGCTTTCATTAATCTGTGCCATTTCCTCCATACCCATCACAGACAAACATTTGAGTGAAAAAAATTCCTCATCAAGAGGAAATCTCTGTACATAATACAGTAATTAGATCATGCCCTGGAGGAGCCATAGTCACATGGAAGGAATGAAGATGACTAGGCAATGCGAAATGTGTTATTAGAATTAGATAGTTGTATACCCATTCCTTTGAGCCTATAGAGGAAAAACTGCTATTATCTGAGAGTTTTCCAGGTAAAACGACCTTTCAACAGGGGCCCGATGAGTAAATACGTAGATAAAGAGCCTCTAAGGTAGGCAAGGGAACATAGGCAAACATAGTGGCCGAGTGAGTGTGGTCTGTGGTTGACCACAGGAAGAAGTGGTAGCAAATGAAGCAGAACAGGTGGGCTTTACAGTCAATTGCAGACCAAAGCTTTGTTTCCAGTGTATGACCTTGTTTTATTGTTGAAATATCCTTAATTTTTAACATAAATCTAAGTTCATGTGTGTCGTGGTGGTAAAACATCAACATTTAAGGCCTGGTGTGGAGACTCACACCTGTAATCCCAGGGCTTTGGGAGGAAGAAGCAGGAGAATTGCTTCAGCCCCGGAATTTGAGACCAGCCTGGGTGACATAACAAGACCCTGTCTCTACTAAAAAAATAAAAATAAGAGGCTGGGCACGGTGGCTCACGCCTGTAATCCCGGCACTTTGGGAGGCCGATGCGGGCGGATCACAAGGTCAGGAGATCGAGACCATCCTGGCTAATACAGTGAAACCTCATCTCTACTAAAAATACGAAAAAATTAGCCAGGTGTGGCGGGGTGTGCCTGTAGTCCCAGCTGTTGGGGAGGCTGAGGCAGGAGAATGGTGTGAACCTGGGAGGCGGAGCTTGCAGTGAGCCAAGATCGTGCCACTGTACTCCAGCCTGGGTGACAGAGTAAGACTCTGTCTTAAAAACCCAACATTTAAAATAATATTAAGATAATATGGTCTTATAGATGTATTTATAAAATTAACTATGTTTCCCACAGTATTTAGAACAGACTGTGCACCTATGGACTCAATGTATATGTGATTTGACACATGATATGTACTATAAATATGGGTGCACTCACATGTATGCATTCAAACATGCCTGGTCCAGCGGTGCAGTATCTCTCCTCTCCTTCCCCCTTTAAATTGGAAGGGGTTTGTGTCTTTGAAGTCTTTGCTGACAGAGCCAACCTTGTAAAAGAGCCTACTGTTGTTAATGCTTGTTTGTGCTGTGGAACTTCACTGCTCGTTGCCCTAAACCCTTATGGCCTCCTAATGAAATGCAGAACCCTTAATCAAAGTTACATGTGGTGGCAATTGCAGAAACCCAAAGTGGGACAAAGGGAAATAAAAGCTGAGCCACTGACCCACATTTATAGATTGTGCCGATTAATTAGCAGGTAAAAGTTTCAGTGTATTTCTTTCTCACTTTTTAACTTGACAAGCCTAGTGAAGATATTTGCTCTTCGAAAGGGTGGTTGATCTACCTACCATAAGTGTATCTCTGGTCTTGTTTATGACTAAAGGTTTGCACTTTTATATCTGTGAGTTGACAGAAGTGTGGCAGCAATGTGGGAGTGTCTAGGCACCCCAGAAGGTGTGGGACTGAGCTTTGGAATCTGCACAAAAGGGGAGTCAGTTACATGGGAGCTCTCTGGGAGAGACACTAAAGTTGAGGTGGCGGAACACCAGGTCTAGGTCCTCCATACCGTGTGTTGAAATTGTACCCGCTTGTTATTTTGAGAATGCCAGTGTGAAGTCACAGGTGACCTTGGCAGGCCACTGTGTAACCTCACTCTTTCCTTAGTGAAGTTTTCTTGGCTTTGCTAGTGCTATGAAATCATAGAAATTAGGGTGGGAAAGGTCTGTTTCATCTGATGATCTCACCCATCCCTTTACTCTCTGGCAGCATGGGGATTACTCCTTATGCTTGATTCTCTAGTGCTTTCTCCAGTCCACTTCTTAATGATGTGAGCGATAATGTATGGATCTTCCCTAGGGCTGAATTTCTTTGGACCTGTTAAAGCTGCCATTCCCACACATACTCTGGTAGTGCCTTGTTAAGATTCTTCTGCTATCTGAATCCTACATGCCACCAATCTCATAATGGGGATGGTTACTCTATTAGACAGGGTCACACCTGTTGCTTTGTCTTCACACCCCTCTACCTACTTCTTTTTAACAAAGACAACAGTTAGGCACTGTCTTCAGATTTATGCAGAAATTTAGCTAATAAAGAGGATGGGTGATTGTCTTCTTTCTAGTTGAAATTGTTTTCTATGGTTCACAATAATTTCTGACATCTTAAACCATATCTAGCTAGCAATATTATATTTTGTTGTAGTAGATTGCTTCACTTTCACATCTAGATATGATTCCATACTACCTATAATTGATTTACCTTCTTAATGTACATCTCAGACGTGTCCATAGCATTGAATAATTGTTATTCATACTCAAAATTTAAAGGAGACCACACTGCATTTGAAATATCAACATTCTGCTTAATTTAATCTTTTATTTTTTATTTTTACATCTTTCTCCCAAGTTTTTCACTTTTCAGTGAAAGTTTCTAGTAGTAAGAAGTATTCATAAAGTCTCCTATCACTGATTTTTTAAGCCACTTGAATCAAACCCTATCAGAGCATCATTTGATTCAATTTAAAAATGAACTTTCCAACAAGGAATTAAAATTGTTAGCAAAGAGGGAAATATGATATTTCTTTCTATAGACATGTACACACCCCACTCAATTTAAATAGGAAAATCACTCAGCCCTGAGAGCCTGCAAATCAATCGCTTGCCTTTCTAAAAGTACATCATTGTTTTTTTTAACTGGAAGATGCAGTGATTTCTTCTGTTAATTATTTTTTACTAAAGGGAGGCTCAGTGCTGTGAAAGAGAAATCGACTAAAAGCCTGAGGAGGGAAAAAAAAGTCTAGCTTGTAATTTTAGAAGAGTTGTTGCTGTATTGTTAACCAAACTCTGCCTGCACTGGGTGCACGGAATCTCTGACCTATGAAAAATTGTTTGGGTTACCCCCATTTATCTTGTTTGAGCAGTAAAGAAAATATAATTGAAGAAATGGCATTGAAGAGCATCCTGAATTATTTGTTATCAAAAGTGGCATGCGGGAGGCTTTTCACATTAAATTTAAACATCGGAAATGGCTAAATATCTGACTGTGGGAAAGGGACAATTTGAGCTTACCTTTCCTTTGAAAGCTGTGGTAGAAAATGATATAGATAGGGCTTACTTTGCTTTTTTTATTTTTTATTTTTCACTCTGAATATTTTCTGAAGGTGATGATGAGAGAGAGTTAAAGATTGGAAATGAGAAGTGACTTATGTTCATGAATAGTGAAATGTGATTTTTGCAGTTTGCAAATGATGGATAGTGAGAAGGATTTCTGCCCCCCACCCCCCGCTCTGCTGTAGTGGCAGCATGAGCATCACCTAGGTGCTTGTTAGAAATGCAGATTCTCAGGTCCTCTGGGTTCATCTGATGCATTCCCAAGTATGAGAACCCCTGGCTTAAGCGGTTTTCATAGATAAACTTCCCTCCTTTGTTTCCAAATTGCTGTCTTCACCTGCTCAAAATGCTTCTCCTTTGCTAGTGCTGGAACCTTCTTTAACATCTAATAATTTCAGTAAATAAAAGATAGCAGAGACATACAGGGATGAGGTTCAGAATGGAAATACCTGAGCTGACTACCTGTATTTGACACTCAGCTAGGCCACTTGATGGCTGTGCAACGTTGAACAAGTTCCTTAACATCTTTGACTTTCAGTTCATGTGTAGGATTAGGAGGATGTCATGATCTTCATATCATCCATCTCAGTAGGATTTAGGAGTACATGTGTTTAGAGAGACAGTCCCTGGGACCCAGTAAGTATGCAAGGAGAATTAGCTATTATTGTAACTATGATTAGCAATAAAAATGATTTGGGAAGAGTCTATGTATTTAGTATTATCATGGTGTGTAAATGAATACTATCTGCTTCTTTTCTGAAAGGGAAAATTGACTAGGTAAGTGATTAAGAAGAAAAATAATACAAGGTTTCCCAAAGAGCAGCACACTAAAGTGTTGGGAAAAGGCCAAGAATGGGATAAGAAATAGTACCAAGGAGGAATTTCCTTAAGACCTGCTCAGGAATCAGATTTTTATTAATAAGGAAGTCTTGGCTCGGCGCGGTGTCTCACACCTGTAATCCCAGCACTTTGGGAGGCCGAGGTGGGTGGATCACCTGAGCTCGGGAGTTCGAGACCAACGTGGTAAAACTCCATTTTTACTAAAAATACAAAAATTAGCCAGACATGGTGGCAGGAGCCTGTAATCCCAGGAGCTACTCAGGAGGCTGAGGCTGGAGAATCACTTGAACCAGGGAGACGGAGGTTGCAATGAGCCAAGATCACGCTGTTGCAACTCCAGCCTGGGTGACAAGAACGAAACTCCATCTCAAGAAGGTCCTAAAAAAAAAAAAAAAAAAAAAAGAAAAGAAAAAAAAGAAAAAGAAAAAGAAAAAGAAAAAAAGGAAAGAAAAATAAAAAAAGGAAGTCTCTTAACTAATGGCCCCTTTTCCATCAGCTGCCTAGCACTGAATCTTCAGTCCACCATACTTGGAGCATGTTCAACATGTAGTTATAAAGGCAGTGTGTTTCCTTGTTTTCATAGACACAAATGTTTAGATTAAAATGTCCTACCATCTTGCAACAGTAATCCAAATGAAAGGGTTATATGGTCAAATAGATCACAGGCAAGTGCATAGTATGATTGTAGATTTTTGGAGGGGTTAGTGGTAATACACATCTGTAGGCATATTTTCAGCCAATTCAGTTAAATTCAAACATAAGTTCTGTGTATAATCTCCATGCACACAGATGTTGTGGCTAGAAAGCTCAGGAAAGATCTAAAATGACAAAGATGATGACCTGTTTTTTGAAAAATCAACAAAATTGACAACCACTAGCCAGGAAGAAAAGGAGAGAAGAATCAATTTACGCAATTAAAAAGCAGTGGGATAAGATAAACACCTCTACGCAAAAAACTGGAAAAAGAAATGGATAATTTCTGGACCACTTTGTCTATCTTAGCATTAAGTCAAGATTCTTACATGTCATTTTCCTAAATAGTTGTTATCTTTGGCTTATTTGTCTGATTATTGAATTAAGAGGGACTGATTTATTCCAGAATGTGTTTGAATAAACTATCTTTTGAGGTGAAATTTTGGCATTGATAAGGGAGTTAACTTTTAGGGATGAAAAAATAGAGCTCTCATGTTGAAAGCCTAAGGTTTCCTAGTGAAGATAAGTAAGGCATTTTTTTTTCAACGTTCTTCTCACTGAATCCATTAAGAGTTCATTGTCATTGTTCTTTGTTTCTTTCACTAATTTCAGAGTTGACCAGTGAACCTGGAATCATTTAGGGTTTGTGTGTATAGTTATTTCTTACCTGAATGGAAGCAAGAGTCTTTATACTTTTTCCTGTGGTTTTCTACACTACATGTGTATCACAGCCACTTGTGGAATTTTAAAACATTCAAAACCTTGGGATCCATTTCTGGAGACTTTGTTGGTCGTGTTCTTCTCTGATGTCTAGTGGACATCTAGGATTGAGAAATCCTGCATTATTCTTCATATCTGTTATTTGTGGCCTTCTAAAACTAAAACTAGGTCATTGCACTCACATTTTAATGTGTGCAAATCACCTGAGCACCTCGTTAAAATCTGGGTAGGGCTTGGGGTTCCGCATTCCTTTGAAGTTCAAGGTAATGCAGATGCTGCTGCAGGTTTTTGGAACACACTTTGAGCAATAGAGAACTAGATTATCATTCGGCTTTTGTTTGGAAAACAATACCATAACATGACTGTAAGTATGAAAGTCCTGATGCCACCTGTTGAACGTACATCTCCCCACATCCTTCCCCTGCCTCTTTTATAAAAAAACAAGAAAGAACATTATGACTTGCTAAATAACTTGCGCTTTCATTCTTTGCATGATTAAATATACAATACCAAGGCTGAAAACTACTTTGCAGTATAGAAAGGATTTTGCAACTATGGTTCACCTCCTTAATGGAATTCTGGAAGTTAATGTTCTGGCTGATTAAAAAAAAAAAGTCTCGTGGGGCAATATGTACAAGCAATGGGAAGTTAAAGGGATTGACAGAGAATATGTGCGTGACTATCCAGATACAGTTATATCTACATAATCATAATCATCGTTTCCTATTAACAGAATAGGCAACAGAAGATATCCACCTGTTAATCCCACCTGTTAAGAGAATTGTATTAGTCCATTCTTGCATTGCTATAAAGAAATACCTGAGACAGAGTAATTCATAAAGAAAAGAGCTTTAATTCGCTCATGGTTCTGCATGCTGTACGGGAAACCTGATGCTGGCATCAGTTCGGCTTCTGGGGAGGCCTCAGGAAACTTCCAATCATGGCAGAAGGCAAAGTGGGAGTAGGCATATCACATGGCCAGAGGAGAAGCAAGGAAGGGGGAGGTGCTACAGACTTTTAAATGACCAGATCTCACCAGACCTCACTATCAGGAGAACAACACCAAGAGGGATGGTGAGAAAACCAGCCCCATAATCCAATCACCTCCCACCAGAACCAACCTGCAGCATTGGGGATTACATTTCAGTATGAGATTTGGATGGGGTATATATCCAAACTATATCAAGAGTTAACTTAAAATAGACTCTGGATATATAGTAGGTTATCAATAAATAATAGTTGTCATCCTTATTATTGTTGTTAGTATTACATAAAGGATGTCAATGCTCATTTTTTTCTAAGATTCTTTTAAGGGTGTGTTCTCAATGCTGGTTACAATATCAGAAAAAAATATACTGCAGAAAAATTCCAAGAGAGAAGCAAAGTCTTTAAGGAACAGAATTGAAAGAAAATATTTTTAAAACGTGTTTCCAAAAAAGTAAAATTGATCTTTGTGTTAAATAAACACATCCAAAAGAAATACTTTTCTTATTTGTTGGTAACACTCTGGCATTTCATTAATCCTACCTAAATGTCTCTAAATTTACAAATGCGTATATTTCATCTTCAAATATCTCATTAGTTTCTCTTTATGGATTAAATGTTCATGTTCACCAGTGAAAACCCAGTTCCAACTGACATGTAATTTGGATATAATGGATTATAACTCTTCTTCATTGTCTTCTGAGCTTGTTAAAAGAATATACCGTGTATTCTCCATATTGTTCTAAGAGTTTAAAAAAACAATAAACACAGGAACAAAATCTAAATTCCACATGCAGAAAAGCAGTTGGATTTTAGTGGGCAATGTCCAAATGCTTTAAGGCACACTGGGAGCTTTCTTGTTTTGTATGAAGTTGGGGCCTGTGTTGGGTTGAGCTTCTGTGCTTTCATCTGTGACTACTAACCAGGAAGTACAGGAGGGAGTAAAATCTGGGAGAGAGGCATAAAGGATGTTATATGCTATGGGCATAGGAGGAACAGTCTTGACAAAAACGCTTGCAAAGAAACTAGACCTGGTTCTGCTGAGGCAACGTATTTGTTCAGCCTTAATGTTATGAACTACAAGGTTGTAAAGTGCGGAAAAAGCCACACCGTGTACTTTCCTAAAAAAGATTCCTGGGATTCCTTCTTCTCCGTCATCATTTCTCAGCTCCAGATTGAAATTCTTCAGTTCTGTGCAGCATAAGCCAAGCAAAGTATTTTTTGGAGTTAGTCTTATCCCAGCATCACAAACATACATGCAAAATTTAAATGTCTAATTAAGAAAAATGCGAAACAACATGGTATTTACTTAATGTATGTTTTTATTTCTATAACTCCATGTTTTGTATTTCTTCTCTTCAGCATAGTAGTAGTCTATTCTGGGTCCATGCCCCCCAGTCTTCACAGCTAGATGAAGACATTTTCAGTTATACCAGTGGAAGAGATGCCCCATGTTGTGTGTGACCAACACGCTAAAGAGGAAAAACTATTGGTCCAGCAAAGCTAAGTTTATTAGACTTACTGTAGTAGCGGATAATCCCAACTTGAGTTTTCATAGCCTCTCAAAAAGAGGAAAATAGGAAGTGTATTTATAATTTTAAAAGCCTGGGGTGAGTGATTTGGGGCAAATCTCCCAAAGTGAGGATGATTAGAATTGGCAGTTCTTGGCATAAAAACTTTGGTCTGGCGGGCAAAGTGAGATGAGTGTCTGGATGTGAATATTGTGGGGAAGCCATTGGTAACCTATTGTGCTTGGTTTGCAAACATTTTCTTTTTGCTTAGTCTCGTGTTCTTTAGCACAGGGACTGGAGACTGTAGTGGACTCAATTCTCAATCTTGATGGAGAAATGGTGTGTGTTCTATTGTTGCCATAACAAATTGCCACAATCTTAAGACTTAATAACACAGATTTTTTTTAGAGTTCTATAAGTAAGAAATCTGAAATTGATTTCACTACTCTAAATCCAAGTTGTCTGTAGGGCTACATTTCTTTCCAAAGGTTCTGTAGGGGAGAATTTATTTCCTTGAATTTCTCAGCTTTTAGAGGTTGCCCATGTTCCTGGACTAGTAGATCTCTCTCTCCATTTTTGTTTTGTTTCAGAGTCAATATCTCTGTCACCCAGGCTGGAGTGCAGTGGCACCATCCTTAGCACACCACAGCCTCAAATTCCTGGGCCCTAGGCAACTGACCCTCCCATCTCAGTCTCTCCAGTAGCTGGAACTATGGGCTTTGTGCCATTATATCCAGCCAACTGTAAAATTGTCATCCTTTTGTAGAGACAAGATTGTATTGTGTTGTCCAGGCTGGTCTCAAACACCTTGGCCTCAAGTTAGCCTCCCACCTTGCCTTTCAAAAGCACTAGCATTACTGGCATGAGCCACCATCCCTGGCCCCTCCCTCTATCTTTAAAGCCAATAAAATTGTGTCTCTCTATTCATTCTTAGAAAAGTTACACCTCTTTCATGTTTGAGGAACCGTGTGATTATATTGGCACACCTAGTAATCTAAAATACTCTACCCATTACAAAGTCACATCTGCAAAGTCCCTTTTGCCATATAAAGTAACACTCACAGGTTCTAGTGATTAGGATAAAGACATCTTAGTGGGGGTAAAGGAGTGGAGGATGGTGTCATTTGGCCCACCATGTAGAAGATGGATTCCACAGAAATTGGAAGAACCTTGTTCATTGCAGCCTTCAGCTGCTAGAATGGCTATTTCATGGTACAGATAATTCTTTGGTATTTATTACTTAGCATTTATTTATATTCATAAAAAGCAAGAATTGTAGCATTTCTTCTTGGAATAAGGTTGGATCTCACTGGGATCTATTTGATAACATTCATCTGTTTTGTTCTTTTTTAAAAAATCTTTTCTGGGGTGATTTTAGGAAACTACTATTCTTTTCATCATATGCTAGTTAGTCCCATGAGGACCTGGGAAACCTACTTTAATTATGCAAATGTAACTAAATATCTAAATACCTATTCCTACTTTTTATCCTCTGGAATCTTAATGTCTCCCTTTTCACTTGTCACAATAATATTTCAAATTATCTTCAGTGAGAAATGACTTGCATTTGGATTTTTTTATTTTTTATTTTTTTATTTTTTTATTTTTTATTTTATTTATTTTTTTAATTTATTTATTATTATTATACTTTAAGTTGTAGGGTACATGTGCATTTGGATTTTTATATCTCACTGTCATGTAGATCATTCTCAGTAAAGCTTTATGTGAATTAGGATTCCACCCTGCTCTCAGGCACACTGCAGATAGTACTCACCAAATTGTGGAAGTCAGCAGGACAGTTGTTGCGTCATTTGAAAAGTACCAGTGACGTGCATAGATTGGAGTGTCCTACTTTAGGTATTGAAAATGAAAAGCACCTGTGATTCAGGGGAAACTCTCTCCTTCTCCCTTTTTCATTACCATAAGTTCTTCCAGCCATAGAAGATATGTGGCTCCTATGTGAAGGCCTGTTTTAAGGAAAGGGAAATTGAAAGAACTCACTATAGATCTTAAAGATCGTTTTAGTTTTACACTTTTGTGTGGCTGAAAGAAAAGAAGAAATAAATATATACCTGGTAAAGGAATTTTTTTGCTTTGGTCTTCTTTATTCTCTTCCCTTTCTTCTCCTTCTCCTTCATCCTTCTACCTCTTTCTCCTTTTCCTCTCTCTCATCTCGTTTTGGTTTTTCTTTTTCCTTTTTTTTTCTCTTCTTGGGCCTAGGAGTTTACATGACGTGTATTTCAGGCAAACCACTTAACCTTTCCTATGAAACCAATCATGTTTGTGTCTTAGGGGTAGTTCTTCAAAAGCAGAAGAAAACAATATGTACAAAGATGTTTGTCATATAATTCTTTATGTGATGGAAAATTGGAAATTACCTAAATGCTTATTAAGTAAATAATTTATGAAAGCGATGCAATGTTGATGAATATATACTGACGTGGGAAGTTACAGAACAGTAAAATTCTATTTGTGGTGTATTTCTCATGTTTCTTGATCTGGGAACAAGTTACAATGTTGTGAAAATACAAAAGAGTTGTACACTAATGATTTACTCTTTTGTGTGTCTATATTTTATTTTAAATATTCAAAAAACCATGTCCATATTTATAGTGAGAAGAATGTGGAAGGATGTATTTTTTAAAATAATGCTAGGATTGGCATATTTTTCGGGCCTTTGCTTCCTACTTTACCTAAATCTAGATAATTTGAAATTTATGATGAGCATTTATTTTTATTTTGTAAAATAAATTAGGAAGCCTGGTGAATTTATGGTATAGAAAATAGACCTCAATAAAGCTGTTTAAGCAAATATGAAAGCAAAAACCACAATGAGACACCACCAAAAAGGGAGTAACCTAATTCCAGCTTCAATGTCATCTCAATAGCAGGAAGCTTAAGGAAAAAGGAGAAGGGCTTCTATGTAAATATGGAGAGGTATTATTTCTCTTATTGCAAGAAATCTTGCCATTATAATTGTCAGATCGTGTTAATAGTGAGAAAGGCATGAGGGACAATCTTTAGATAAAGGGTAATGGAAATTGTGTTTCATACTCTTTGTATTCCCAGAAACAAGCAGAGTGCCCGGTGCTTGACACCTAATACATTTGTTGGATAAAGAGATGGATGGAGCAATGGGAAGACCTCAGCTTCCCTCAGCTTTCTTTGGCATATATTTATTTTGTTTTTCCTATAATGTGCTTTGCCTAGTTACTTTTGCAAAAATAAAAAGCGTAGGGCTATTCTTCTGCATAGAACTAGTGGGAAATTATATGGATAATGTGTGTTAAGTGCTTTGGGAACTTCAGGTTGGAAGAAAGACCTTTTATTCAAAACAGTGTTTTTTTCCAATGTTCACAACTTAAAGAACAAGGGCTGTTTCTATTTTTATTACTTTCTGCTAATATCTAGCACTATAACTTGACTATTTGGACAGTTTATAATGCTAGCTTATCATCAAAATGAAGATGAGATAAGTACTGCTTTTCCCTGAAGATGTGGCTATCAGAAAAGAAGACTTAACCAAAAAAGCTACTGCAGATCTGATAGGGTAAAAGACAATATCATTTGAGCAACCTTTTCAATATCAAAAAGAAAGAAAATAGGAGATAGTGGGGCGGAGTCAATGTTAAAATTATCCTAACATTTGGATTTTCTTTTGTCTATATTGCTCAAGTTGTCTTTTTTTAGTTAAAGAAGAATTTCTCTGAAGCACTTACTTTTAGATTTAGCAGTAGAGATTAAATCATTTGAAAGCTGGAGGGGTCATGAATAATCAACATACACCACCACTCCAAACTGCTCAGAACTCACTTCTCTGTGTTTAGTGCTGGCTCATTTCCATCCAGAATACATAGACAATAGCTAACACTAGATTTTCACAAGACAAGAAAGCACCTTTCATTCAGCACAAAAATCTTCAAGCAGTTCCTCAGCCTCTGACATTATTTTTCTGAGATGTCAGCAGGTCTCAATCTCCGATTGTCTACAGTCCTCACATGTCCTGTGTGGCCCACAGCTGCAGGATTCAAACTCGATTCTTCAGCACAGGATAGAGCTGGGGCATTTGGACACAGGAAACATGACCTGAATGTCAAGAAAATACTTTTATCAGCAATGACTTTTTCTGATATGGTGACTTTATCTCTCTGGGATTAAGAAGAAAAAGCCCCAGAACTTGAGCCATGGGAATACCAATTTGTAGAGCATTTAATATTAATAATTTAGTAAGTATTAGACTAACTAGTCCCTCAAGGCATAACCCTGAGGTATTTATCGCATATTGCTCACCCCCTCTTGTTTAACCTCCTCTCTATTTTAGCTCTGAAATCTACATTTAGGAATTTGATCATTGTGTCAAGGGTCCCTGTAACTACTTTCAGGGTTGATGAGTCACTAGGAGTACCTGTAGGACTCACCATATGGTTGCATTCAGTGGCTATGATGCATTACAGTGAAAGTTTACACAGCAAAATCAGCAAAGGGGCTATGATGCATTACAGGGAAAGTTTACACAGCAAAATCAGCAAAGGAAAAAGGCTCATGGGGCTGAGTCGGGGGAAGCAGGCACAAGTAGTCAAGGGGCCTCTTCCAGTAGAGTCACACCGGGTGCACCTCATTCCTCCAGCAGCGATCTGCGACACCACATGTGGATGTTCCCAGCTAGGGAAGCTCCTTAGAGACTTGGAACCCAAGGTGGCTTTTATCTTCTTTTTTTCCCAGGAGACAAAATCTCCCTCAGTCTGCCAGGCTGGAGTGCAGTGGTGCGATCTCAGCTCACTGCAACCTGTGCCTCCTGGGTTCAAGTGATTCTTTTGCCTCAGCCTATCAAGTGGCTGGGATTATAGGTGTGGGCCATCACACCCAGCTAATTTTGTGTTTTCAGTAGAGACAGGGTTTCACCATGTTGGTCAGGCTGGTCTCGGACTCCTGACCTCAAGTGATCAGCCCACCTCGGCCTCCCAAAGTGCTAGATTACAGGTGTGAGCCACTGCACCTGGTCCCAAGGTGGCTTTTTTATTTTTATTTTTTGTATAAATTTATAGGATACACGTGAAATTTTGCTGTGTGTATTATGTATCTCTTTGGAGCCCAAAGGTTTATTGTTTTGTTTTTTTTTTTTTTTTTTTGTTATTGAGACGGAGTCTAGCTCTGTCACCCAGGCTATGGCGCGATCTTGGCTCACTGCAACCTCCACTTTCCAGGATCAAGTGATTCTCCTTCCTTAGCCTCCCAAGTAGCTGGGATTACAGGCATGTGCCACCACACCTGGCTAATTTTTGTATTTTTAATGGAGACAGGGTTTCACTATGTTGGCTAGGCTGGTCCTGAACTCCTGACCTCAGGTAATCTGCTGGCCTTGGTCTCCCAAAGTGCTGGGACTACAGGTGTGAGCCACCACACCCGGCCCAAGCCCAAGGTTTTTATTGGAGGCTGATCCTGCAGATACCCTCTGCTGGGCACGTACCAACATTCTAGGCTTTCATAAGGAAGCAGGGGTCTAACACAAGCCTTAGTGTTTGTACAAACAGTTCAGGCAGAGTGAGCCACTCTTAGCAGGTCTGGGAATGTTGTAAACCTTCACAAAATACAAGTTCCTAGATGCCAGGCAAGGGCCAGTCTGGTCAACATTCCTTTTAAGGAACAACAGTCTGGACTATGTTAGCCTTTTATTTGCACAATCTTATACCAATTTACAACCTTCTCAACTTGTTTACCAGAGCTGTAATTACACACACAGCAGATGCTTCTTGAAAACTCAAGTTGTGCTTAACATCATGCATTGAGTAGGTGTTTTTCAGCTGGTTTTTGCCCTGCTCCCTCATCCCAGTGTACAGTTGTCTGCCAAGTTCTATTTCATCTAGATTTAAAATATGTTCTGAGTCTGTCCCATTTGTTCTCTCCTCTTCCACCTCCTGATTTAAGCCACTCTTGTTTGTAGTCTGGATTGCTGCAATAGCATCCAAACTGACTTCTCTGTTCAACATTTGCCTTCCTAATTTAATCCACACTCCACCAAGAGCCTGAGACTTTTTCTTGATTTAAAATTGGATAATGCTACTCCTTTACTTACAATTCTTCCGAGACTTCACCTTGCTCTTAAGATTGAAGCCCAGTGTCCAGAATATGATATTAGGTGGACTTGACTTGTCCAGCCCTGTCTAGAACCATTCTTTTGGTTACTTTGCATCTATCCTTGTCTTCTGTCATTTCTCCAAATTCACCAGGCTCTCTGAACCTTCAGGGTTTGAACAGACTAATTCATACATAGGAACACTGTTATCTCTTATTGTTAGTGAGTGCCTATTAGTTTTTTAGAGTTTATTTTAGAGGTAGAGAATCATGTAATTTATCATCCAAACCAGGACACTATTTAGAGGAAAAGGGGATGTTATTTATAATTGTTCCATTCAACAACTGTAAGCTGAGAATTTCAGTCATGCTACAAATAGGTCCTTCCCTTGCCGGGGCCTTTCTTGACCACCTCCTTTTACATTGAATCACTGTCTCTCTGTATATATAACAACCTATCATTTTCCATCATACTATTCATCTCATAATCACTAATTATATCATAATTTATGTGATTATTTGTTTAACATCTTTTACCTCCACTAGGCTGTGAAGTTTCAGGAGTTCATGGGCTTTATAGCCAGCACCCTACAGAGCTAGTAGATACTTTATAAATAGCCCCTTAATTGGTAATTAGATACTAACAGTGCTTCTAAACACACATTTAAAAAAAAAAAAAAAAGCATCTCTTCTTTATTCCACTTGCTGTATTCTCCTTTCATCTCCCCCAACATTGAAGTTGTATTTGAGAGGCTCTTCCTTAAATTCCTGGGTTTATCTGTCAGGTGTCTTACTGAAAACATAAGGAATTAATTTGGTTGTCTTAGAAAAATGTAGTGGTTGTACTATTTAGTGGTGGAATGTTTTACCTCTGCAAAAAAGTCTCAGGCTTGTGGTTTTGCCTAGTGATTTGGGCACATTTTAAATTAAATGGGCATACTTCAAATTTCATTTAATTCTTCAAATTTTTAAACAAGAGTTTAAAACAGTTTAAGTAGTTTTCAATAAAAAAATCGTGGCTGAGCACGGTGGCACACACCTGTAATCCTAACACTTTGGGAGGATGAGGGGCAGATTGCCTGAGCTCAGGAGTTCAAGACCAGCCTGGGCAACACAGTGAAACCCCATCTCTACTAAAATACAAAAATTTAGCTGGGCATGGTGGTATGCACTTGTAGTCCCAGGTTCTAGGGAGGCTGAAGCAAGAGAATTGCTTGAACCTGGGAGGCAGAGGTTGCAGTGGGCCAAGATCAGGTGGCTGCACCCTAGCCTGGGTGACAGAGTAAGACTCCATCTCAAAAAAAATAAAAGAAAGAAAAAAGTCTTCTACATAACCATTAATTCGTCTCACCATTGGAGGAATTAATTTTGCCCTGACCTCCTGGAAATGGTAAACACAAAATAGATTTCTAGGAGCAAACCAATAGACTCTTCATGCTAGGCAGAATCTCTGCCATTTCCCAGTCCTTTGAGTGGTAATCCAGACATTGCTGCCTGTTTTTTCTTTTAAGGCCTTAATAAGTCAAATAGGGCCGGGCGCGGTGGCTCAAGCCTGTAATCCCAGCACTTTGGGAGGCCGAGACGGGCGGATCACGAGGTCAGGAGATCGAGACCATCCTGGCTAACACGGTGAAACCCCTTCTCTACTAAAAAAATACAAAAAAACTAGCTGGGCGAGGTGGCGGGCGACTGTAGTCCCAGTTACTGAGGAGGCTGAGGCAGGAGAATGGCGTAAACCCGGGAGGCGGAGCTTGCAGTGAGCTGAGATCCGGCCACTGCACTCCAGCCTGGGCGACAGAGCAAGACTCCGTCTCAAAAAAAAAAAAAGGGCCGGGCGCAGTGGCTCAAGCCTGTAATCCCAGCACTTTGGGAGGCCGAGACGGGCGGATCACGAGGTCAGGAGATCGAGACCATCCTGGCTAACACAGTGAAACCCCGTCTCTACTAAAAATACAAAAACTTAGCCGGGCGAGGTGGCGGGCGCCTGTAGTCCCAGCTACTCGGGAGGCTGAGGCAGGAGAATGGCGTAAACCCGGGAGGCGGAGCTTGCAGTGAGCTGAGATCCGGCCACTGCACTCCAGCCTGGGTGACAGAGCGAGACTCCGTCTCAAAAATAAATAAATAAATAAATAAATAAAAATAAAAATAAATAAGTCAAATAGGTCTACAAGTTGTAGGTAGAATTAAAATTTGCCCCAACTGCTATAATTTTGCTATTTTGATATTATATTCTCTTGAGATAGAAAGTTTTTATTTTGTTCTAGATTCAACTCAAAGAGTTTGTCAACTTTCAAGCCACGTATTTTCTGCTATCTTTAGAAACTCGTTTATAAGCCAGTTTCTACATCTGGGCATCACAAATTTGCATACATACATATGTCAAAAGTTAGTATACTTAACAGCTGTGTCTCTTTAAAGGATAAGAAAAAAATTGAGAATTGGAATCAGGTTTGTTTTAATTATACGATAAAGGCTTTCCATTGCTCTTAATTCAGTATAACAATTTAAATTTTAATTGTGAAAACTGGGTGTGGATGCAGTTGATTGCCCACCAGGAAGGTTCCTCTGTGGCAGCAGAGCTATCCTCAACTATAAGGATGAAAGATTCAATATTCAATGTTTTCTGAAGCCCGTGTAGCCAAGGAATAATGGGCATTTGACACAACGGGACCTGAAGGGAAATGTGAGAATAGGGTCTGACTGCAGTCAGCTTGGTGACTTCCGGCAATGTTTCCCTCATGATAAAAAACAGCTGTATGAGGAGAAACTACCACTTCTTCTGCCTTTGTATAAGATTATTAAGGATATGTTGCCTGGAGCAATGGCAGCCCCATTGTGATCATGAAAAGTCAACCCTGGTGATGGCTGAGTGGAAGGATGGGAAGAGCTGGGGCATTCATGACGTTATTAGGTAGTTGCACAAGCCTTGGAAGCATTTTATTCCCCAACACTTGTGCTTGGGAGATAATATGTATCTTTGTAGTATAAGCTACTTTTAGTTGAGATCCTTTTTTTTTTTTAACAGAAAAAATGCTGATACACTTGGAAAATTAATTTTAAAAATCCAAATGCATTTTAATAAATTTACCTTTAAGATGCCTATTGTGTGTAGTTGTGTTTATGTTCTGGTGATATGTTATTAATTCAGTATGTGAAATGGGAAGATAGATATTTTCACATTGTGCTTAACCATCAAGCTCCTCATTATCCTGGATTACACTAACAACAGTTGAAGCAAAATTTTGTCAGGCAGGGACATTTTCTTCTTTGCTGGCCTTTTCCTTCCTCATAGGTCTAAAAACAGATGTAGACTTCATTTTTTTGGTTAGTAAAACAAACCCCTGCACTCACCTCTCCTAGCTGTATTTTCCTTCGGTCATTAGGGTAACAAAGATACCACCATGTTTTGTTGGTTTTTGCAAGGTTCCACCCAGAGGCATTGTCTGATAGTTGATGAAATAAATCTTGACAGAATTTCATAGGCATTCCACTGCTGTCCTCATCTCCCACCACATTCAAAATTGACCGATTATAATCCTTTGTCACCCCTCTCATTCAGCTCCACTGGTGGGGAACAGTAAGAGAAGTGGGATGAGAAAATTTGTAATTGCCACTTTTGTTGTTATTTCAGTTACTTGTTTTTGTATCTTACTGAGTTTTGTGCACATGTACAGTGGAGGGGGCATGTATTTAACTGATATATAATGCCTGTTTATTAGCACTGGACGTGTCCCCAGGAAGCCATCAGTCCTGCTGATTTCTTGGCACCAGTAACACAACATGCATTCATACTATTACTAAAATTACCAGAAATAAACATCGGCATTATATAATTATAGCAATGACAGCCTACATTAACTATAGCCCTCTTACAAAAGAAGGTAAAAATACTCATAATTAAAAAGGAAACAGTCCATTTAACCATGATAAAGATATTGCTATAAAAAACAACGGGCCGGGTGCGGTGGCTCAAAACGAGGGGCCAGGTATGGTGATTCAGACCTGTAATCCCAACACTTTGGGAGACTGAGGCGGGAGGATCACCTGAGGTCAGGAGTTTGAGACCAGCTTGGCCAACATAGTGAAATCCTGTCTCTACTAAAAATATAAAACTTAGCCAGGTGTAGTGGTACATGCCTGTAATCCCAGCTACACAGGAGGCTGAGGCATGAGAATCACTTGAGTCTGGGTGGCGGAGGTTGCAATGAGCCGAGATCGGGCCACTGCACTCCAGCCTGGGCAACAGAACGAGACTCCATTCAAAAAGGGAAGGAAGCCGGGAGAGAAATAGTTGACAGATGAACAAGACAGTTCTGAGATGAGGAAACCTCATTTCTTCTTGCCTGTCTTTTATTTAAGACTTCATAACATCGTCTCTTTCAAAGAAATTTTAAGAGGAAAGGGTACGCTGCTTGTTCCAACCTTATCCTCTCTTTCCCTAAACTGAAAGTTGGTGCAGTAGACACCAAACTAGAATAAAGAGACGTCTTACTAAATCCCTGTGCACCAGGTTCATATTCCAGAATAAATTAAAGAAAAAACATCTCTAATGAGTACGGGTTTCTTAGAAGACTGTCTTGGATAAAGATAATACTGTAAAGACCTTTCTGAAGCCTTCAAAAGAAACTAGCAAAGTCGGCATTATCCTGTGAAAATACTGCCATCTTTCCTGCTTACTTTCAACTCCTTGACTGTGCTTTTAGTGAGATGTGAGAAATATTCATCTTAATTTTGCATTGTAAATAATGGATTGAGCCTGGAAAGCTTTTTCTCACATGCATACCCGCAAACACTCGATCATTCAGTGCATGATTGTTTTTCTGCTCTGTGTGGATCCCTGAAAGGCCCTGTACTTCTCAGTGTTAAAAAACTGATATGCAAGGAGTTTGGTCTTTTCACGCTACGTGGAGTGGCTTATAGAAGACGCAATCTTGATTTCATTTGTCTGTCATTATCCCCTCTCTACCTGTATTAGTCCGTTTTTACATTGCTGATAAAGACATACCCAAGACTGGGTAATTTACAAAGAGAAAGAGATTTAATGGACTCACAGTTCAACGCGGCTGGGAAGGCCTCACAGTCATGGTAGAAGGTGAAAGCCACATCTTACATTGGCGGCAGGCAAGATAGAATGAGAGTCAAATGAAGGGGGCTTCCCCTTATTTATAAAATCATCTTATCTCATGAGACTTATTCACGACCACCAGAACAGTATGTGGAAAACCTCACCTGTGATTAAATTATCTCCCACTGGGTTTCTCCAGCAACACGCGGGAATTATGGGATCTACAATTCAAGAGGAGATTTGGGTGGGGACACAGCCAAATCATATCATCACCTAAGTGAGAATTTGAAATATTCACATAATCCATGTTCTCATGACACATTAGGAGACTGGTTTTCTTGGGCTGTTCAGCAACTTGATGACCAACTTAGCTGACTGATAATGGCTTCTTATCCTGGCCTGGCCTCCAAGTACTGGAGGCATTAGGATTCTGCAGTAGGATGCTTAGTTTCATGCTACTGCTTCCTCTTCTGACCATCCTTACTAGCCTCACCAGTTCTTACTTTTTAGCCCCAAAAGAATAGTGAGAGGTTGAGTACTGTAACCCTTAAGGGATTGGGGACAGTTTGATGTACCTCAGATCACTCTGTTCCTAATTTCCCTAGGGGCTCTACATAGTTGTGCCCACCTTAGATCTGGTGCTGCCCCACTCTTAGCCACACCTGCGTCAACGTTCATTTTGCCTCATAGACCTGTTCTTTCTCTCCAGTATCAAGGTCAAATCCTGCTAGGTCATTACAAGACGGACGCTATCAGGTTCTGGGAGTCAGGGAATACATGAGCTAACATTTAGTAGCTTTTGCTGTTTCTACTCCATGTCATCTGTATTTACTAATCAGGCCAGGCCATCACATTATACTGTGTAAATCACTGAAATGAAAGCATAGCTATTTGTAATGTTCTCACCTTTTGCTAAAGCTTGTTGGCCAGCAACACTATGTCACTGTGTCACATTTATAAAAGCTACATTCAGGGTACCTCCTTAGCAAAACTGTTGTGTGTTAACACCTTTACGTTGCTACCTACTGTGACAGTCTGAGCAGCTAAAGGAAGATGCTTCTGTATCCAGCCTAAAGCCTGCTCCTTAGAGTTGCAGTCCTTTTCATCATCCCCAAATCCGTTGTTTCATCGACTGTGTGTAAGACACTGACCTAGGCACTGGGGACATAGTCTCCGGAAGTACCTCAAATGGAAGAATGTGCAAGTATAGATTGTGTGTCCCTTACCTAAAATGCTTGTGACCAGAAGTACTTTGGATTTCTTTGGATTTTGGAATATTTGCAAAACACATAATAATTGAGCATCAAAACATAAAAATCCAAGATCTGAAATACTCCAGTGACCGTTTTCTTTGAGTATCATGTTGGCACTGAACAAGTTTCAGATTTGGGAGCATTTTGGACTTTTGGGTTTTTCGATTAGGGATGCTCAACCCATACCTCAATGCCATTCTTTCACTCACAGTAAGAAAATTCTCCTAATGTAGAGAATTACCAAGAGGGTCATCATCATTGTCTTCAACTGAATAATTAGATCAAGCTAAATTCAGATAGTCACTCCTGGAGGGGCAAAATCTGCTGTCTCCTGGACTGCATTCCCTCTGTCCATCTTCCCCTCTTTTCCCTCCACTGACATTCTTTCCATTCCCCCCACCAAGTCATATCTCATGCCAGCTCTCTGGTTTGCTGTGTGAGATGACAGTGTGGGTGTTGACGTGTACTGCCTGCACTTGTTCTCCCAGCCTGAGGTCCCACAGATGGTATTCCCTTCTCCAGCAGCTACTCCCTAACAGCCTGAGACAGCTTGTTATAGGACATGAAGTCGCTAGAGCCTCTCTTATATTGAAAACAAAGACAACCCTTCTAATAAATGGTAACTGTTGGTAGATCTATTAGGAATGATAAGAGTATGTGGAGATGGGCTGGAAGAGGAATTTGCCCAGCATGGTTAGAAACTTCAGAAGGAAGAAGCCTTTTTTTTTTTTTTTTTTTTTTTTTTTTTTTTGAGACGGAGTCTCGCTCTGTAGCCTGGGCTGGAGTGCAGTGGCCGGATCTTCTAAGTCCAAGCACCACAAAACCTAGCTTTCTTTATAACTAGTATCTATTCCTTCTCTTCCTTCTCAAACCCTGCTCAACCTTCAACCTTAAGAGGCTTCTTCCTAATGGTTTGGCAAGAGACCAAGAAAGCCGTTGAAGGTTGAGTCACGTATTTGAGATACACCGTACCATCCTGACACCCAGCAGCAGGGTTTGAGAAGGAAGAGAAGGAATAGATACTAGTTATAAAGAAAGCTAGGTTTTGTGGTGCTTGGACTTAGAAGATTTGGGTTCAAATGCTGTCTATACTTTCTGTTCCAAGTATGATCTTAGAACAGCAGAGTTGATGTCACCTAGGAGATGATTAGATTATTAGAAAGGGATATATTCAGGCCTCACCCTGAACTATGCCAAATTAGAATCTGCACTTCAAGATTTCCCATGTGATTTTTATTTTTATTTTTTCTTGAGATGGAGTCTCACTCTGGAGACTGGAGTACAGTGGCACAATCTCGGCTCACTGCAATCTCTGCCTCCCAGGTTCAAGGGATTCTCCTGCCTCAGCCTCTTGAGTAACTGAGATTACAGGCTCCTGCCACCATGCCCGGCTATTTATTATTATTTTTTTTTTTTTTTGTATTTTTAGTAGAGATGGGGTTTCACCACCAGACTGGTCTTGAATTCCTGATCTCAGGTGATCCCCCCCTCAGCCTCCCAAAGTGCTGGGATTACAGGAGTGAGCCACTGCACCCGGGTCCCATGCGATTCTTATGCACATTCAAGTTTTAGAAGCATTGGTCGGTACTACGAATGGCTAAAATGACTTTTTAAGTTAGACTCTGTACTTCAGTATTCTATTCTTAACTAAAAAATGAGTTTTAGAGCTACCTCACTATTAGTGCACATATTTTAAAAGTAATATATTTGGAAGCATTTATGAAACATAAAGCTTTTTAAAAACAGTATGTGAGCAAAAAGCTGTTAAAGCCAAGAATTCAGAGACTTCCTGCAAGCAGTCTCATTTTTCATACCAGCAGCACTCCATGCCCAAATAATGGTAGCTGCATGCACCCAGATAATAGGGGAAGGAGGAGCAACTAGAAACTCAAGGTTGGGTGTGTGGAGAAGCTAGTGGTGGTGTGTATGATAGAAATCAGGGGGTGTGTAATAAGATCATATTGGTTCCCAAAGAAAATGAACCTTCTATCCCAGTTAACCTGTTGCATTTTTCTGAAATTTCATAGATTGAATAGGTAACAACATCACAGAGTTACTTCTGGATTTAAGCTGAGTCTATGATGCATTTATTACCTTGTGTCAGATTTATTTGACCAAATGGCTTTAAATTGTATAGCAATGTGACCTGGATAGCAATATAGATTTAATAATAATTGGAAATATTTAGCCAATGGTAAATGTGAAAGAAGTATAAGAAAAAATTCCCTCCACCTTTTTTTTTTCTATTTCTGTCAGAATAAGTATTCATTTGGTAATGATGGTTCCCCTAATGTTAAACTGTTTCCCGGAGTTGACATTCTCTATTCACAACTTTTTTTTACGGGCTCTGAAACCACATTATCACAATAGATTCATTTTCTAATTTTCATATTCATTTCTAGTTACAACTCTGACCAGCTTTTAGCACTTCTTTCTTGTAGGAAAATATTATTACAAGTAATGATTTCCTTTTATTGTGCTGTACTGCAGTATGTAAAAATAATATCTGTGCATATAAATATAATTCACTGAATTTAGAATCCTGACATATGTAACTCAAAGATTTAGCTGTATTCTAGGTTTGCAGACTTAAATGGACTAAAGGGAAGGAAAATGCAAAAATTAAATATTTGAGTATGCTAAATTTGTTAATGTAGCATTAAGCTAGTTATGGACTACAAATAATTAAATGTGTTTAATGAGATTCTTTGATTTTTCCTTCTTTTTTATCATATTCCAGGCTTGATAGTAAAATAGTGCCTGAAACAGGATAGACTAGAGTTAACAAACTTTGATCCTTCTGATTATAATTACTTTTTCAAAAGGCCTTTAAAAATAACTGAATTCTCTTTAATAATATATGTTGAATGCCAAACCAAAAGATGACAATACTCGATAAACTCTTAACTGTTTTCACTATTTGCATTCTGAGGTATTGACAAATTGCACATATTTTTAGAAATCATAAGTAATGTTACTTTGCAAGGAGCCTTTTTCTTGCAAGTTATTTTTTTTATGAAAATGAATTTTTCTATGACTCACTGTGTTTCAGTGATAGCAAATACTGCCACTTTTTTCAGCGTGATTAAAATTAGCTACCTTAATTTTCCAAGATGGTACTTTATCTCAGTCATATTGGGCTGGTCCTGAAAAATTGCTGTAGAGTTATTTGGTCTAAAGAAGTTCAAAGAGTGAAAGACAGTACCAGCCTCAGCTTCAAAAAGTATATTTCCCAGAGAGAATCTGTAACTGAGTGAAGTGTGGGAAGACCAGGGAGGGAAATAAACAGGAAGTGCTCCTTTTCCTTTTAAGGGCTTCCCTGGGGCTCTGATACAATTTTAGGACTTGAAGTGATGCTCCGGATTGAGGAAGCTGAAGTCTAAAGAATGCTAGTGTCTTGTTTAAGATCCTGTAACTAGGTGGTGACAGAATTAGGATTATAATCTCCTAGTTTAGCGTTTTGTTTTCCAGTTTTATGCTCATTACACCACAAATTTGCACATACAGAAGAATTACATAATATGGTATGTATGGTGCATGTATAGATGGTATATATGGTGTGTGTATATATGTGTATACATGCATATATATGTATACATATATGAACTATCATGTACAGACATGCCCTGCATAATGACATTTTAGTTAACAATGGACTGCATATATGACCATGGTCCTGCAAGATTGTAATACCGTATTTATTTTTACTGTACCTTTTCTATGTTTACATATGTTTATATACACAAATACTTACCATTGTGTTACAGCTGCTTAAGGTATTCAATATAGGAACATGCTGTACAGTCTGTAGCATAGCAGCAATAGGCTATACCATGCAGCCTAGGTGTGAAGTAGGCAACAATATCTAAGTTTGTGTAAGTGTACTCCGTGATATTTGCACAATGATGAAATTGCCTAATGATGCATTTCTCAGAACATATCCCTGTTGTTAAGTGGCACACGACTGTATATACATATTGCTATAAGTAAAGAAACACTTGATAGTAATATTTTTGAGCATTAACTATGTTTGATTTTTCTGGTCATGTATTTTGCAAAAGTAGACAGACACCACTACACTGGATCTGATCACTTTCTCAGAAGAGTCCTGGAAGTTGCACTATAGAAATACAGGTTTTATTTGTATGTATGTATGTATGACCTTTTAAGTTCAGAGTACAAGTTCAGTTTTGTTACATAGGTAAACTTGTGTCATGGGGGTTTGTTGTACAGATTATTTCATCACCCAGGTCTTAACCCTAGTACCCATTAGTTATTTTTTCTGATCCTCTCCCACCTCCCACCTTCCACCCTCTGAAAGGCCCCAGGGTGTGTTGGTCCCCTTTAGCTCCCACTTATAATTGAGAACATGCAGTGTTTGGTTTTCTGTTACTGTGTTAGTTCGCTAAGGATAATGGCCTCCAACTCCATCCATTTCCCTGCAGTGACATGATCTCTTTCTTTTTTATGGCTGCATAGTATTCCATGGTATATATGGTCCACATTTTCTTTATCCAGAGCAGTTAGGTTGATTTCAAGTATTTGCTATTGTTAGTAGTGCTGCAATGAACATATACATGCTTGTTTTAAAATGAAAGACTAAACTGCAATTATTCCTTAACCATTAGATCATTCAATATTAGCTCTCTGTCTAGGAATGTTTGTGGTCATTCATGTCAGTTTCAGATAGGTACTTTCATGAAAATATTAAATTATTAATGTTTGAATAAATGCAGTAAGATCTATTTTACACACGCTCATGTGTAATGATTTGTTTTCAATGTTTACTTTTAGTGTACTCAGCAGCTAAACATTAAGGAACTAGTTTATCATCTCCTTTTTTAATAATTATGCTCCTGAAAGTTCTTTCTTTGCTTCCTTTTTTATTTTTTATTTTTGGTTTAATATGATGATGTAGATATGACAACCTAGGAATAAACACCCAAATTTTAACAATGATAGAGTCTTAACACACATCAGGCAAAATGCAAAGAACAGAAGGTAAAAGTCCATTGGAGGAACCATCTTTCTGTATGTATCATTTTGTCATATTATGTTAAATGAAAATTACATGGTGAGCCATACCTGGGCAATTGACCCCTGTAAAACTGTTTTCTGCTGACGTTTCACTGCTTGCGTATTTATATGGCTGTCAGAGCGTGGCTATATATAAATAACCCATTGTAGGGTTATTTTGTGTGTGTGTGTATGTGGGAGCCAGAAGGGGTATTTCCTATATTAAAGAGTGTGGTTAATTGTTGAATGCTTTAATGCTACCACAATTTAAAACCCACATTCACCCATAAAACTTAAATCCCACAGTGTAACCTTATGTAGGTACATAGAGATTAAAAAGAAAAAAAAAAAAAAAAAAAAAAACTACTACCTATCACAAATGTCCATGGACTTATTAAGTATTTTTATTTACTCACAGTAAAGCATATAGCTCTATGAATTTTGATAAATGCATAGAGTTGTGTAATCGCCATCACATTCAAGATACAGAGTAGTTATTTTATTCCTTCCAAATCTCCCTTGTGATTTGGAAAACACTCCATTCCTAGCTACTGGCAACAAACTTGAAAACTCGTATAGCTTTGCATTTTCTAAAGTATCTCATAAATAAAATCACACTGTATATATCCTTTTAAGTCAGGCTTCTTTCACTTAATGCCTATGTGTTTCATCCTTGTTGTATGAGTCAATAATTTGCTTTTATTTCTGAGTTGTATTCCATTGTCTGGATGTACAACTGAAAAATATTTGAGTTGGTTCTAGTTTTGGGCAATTGTGAATAACGCTGTTTTAAAAATTCTCACATGGGTTTCTCTATGGACATACGTCTTCATATTTCTGGGGTAAATATCTAGGAGTGTGGTAAGTATATGGGAACTAGTAACAAAAAATTTAGCAACTCTCTCCCAAAGAGGCTGTACCATATTTCATTCTGCATTTCCATCAGCAGTGGATGAGAGCTCCAGTGCCTCTACAGCCCCTGTGTTGTCAGCTTTTGCTTTTGTTATTTGTTTGTTTGTTTTCATTTTATCTTCCTAATAGGTGGATACTGGTTTCTCATGGTTTTAACTTATTTTTTTCATAACTCGTGAGGTTGAGAATTAATATGCTTGTTTGTCATCTACCTATTTTCTGTGGAGATGTGTCTTTTTAAATCTTTTGCTCATTTTTAAATTGGGACTTTTGCTTTCTTTTTGAGTTTGGGAGTCCTTTATATATTCTGAGTATAAATTTTTTATTGAATATGTGATTTGGATACATTTTTTTCCCAGTCTCTGGCTTGTCTTTTCATTCTCTTAGCCTTATGTTTTGCAGAGCAAAAGTTCTTAATTTTGATTTACCAAGTTTTTCCCTTATGATCATGCCTTGATGTCACATCTAAACCCATCATCACCAAATTTAATATCATGCAGATTTCCTCCTATTTTTAAATAAATATTATAGTTTTACATTATACATTTAAGTCTGCAGTCCATTTTGAGTCAGTTTTGTATAAACCACGATTTAAGAACCTTAGCTCTTTTTTTTTTAAACATAGCATACCTAGTTGTAAAGCAACATTTGTTGAAAAACTGTCCTTTCTCCATTGAATTTCTTTGCATCACCCAGCCATGACCTTAAAATTGGGGAGAATTGACACTTGAACAGTAATGAATTTTCCAATCTACCACCATGGGAACTCTCCACTTTAGGTCTTGGATTTATGTTTAATTGGGTATTATGCTCCAATTTGAGAAAATCTAGTAACTCACATGAGCAATGATTGTCTGGTATGTAGTAAGCATTCAATAAATACTTATTGGATAAAGTAGCAGCTTAACAAAGATACTATTAATTTTGCTTTTTCTCCCCATATACTGTCAGCTAGGGAAAACTTCAGAAGTAAAGGAATTTACACATTACCTTTTAAAAAAAAAAGAAAAAAGAAAAAAAGAAAAAACAAATCTCTATGGGATTTGCCCTAATGGTTACTGAGTTCAGTTGTCAAAATGAAGTTCTAGCAGGACCATGGAAGGGTTTGTTTCTTCCTTGAATAGGGGAAAGTAGCAAGTGGCTTTGTAAGACAGGATACAGTTTGTTTTAAAAAAGGTCCTGTCCCTCCTCCTTCCCCATTTAAGTTTGAGTGAGATTTTTGTATCTTACTAAGAGTCTTGGTATTGTGGAATAGAGAATGCAAAGAACATCTCTTTCCGTGATTATAAAAATTTATTTTTCATCAGAGCACCTGTTTTTCAAAAGAAATCTTACCCAGAAACACAGAACAGATAAAAGCAGAGCTACTCGGGTTGAACTGAGCTCGGCAGAGATATTTGAAAGCCTCACATCATTACTGCAGTGATGAGAAAACAGAACCTCAAAGAGATTATGTAACTTGCCCAATGTTGCACAGGAAATTGATGTGGAAGCATGGACCCCCCCATCTTCCGATTCTTAGGACAAAGCTCCAAATGACTGTCTTTTCAGATTTTTCTCAGGTTGTATTACATGTTTCTATGGGAACTGTGTTTTATATTTCCTTTGCAAGCTATCGTGAGAAATGTGCCTGGACTTTTTCTTAGCTTAAATATTTGATTTGAAGGTGGACACCTTGAAGTCCCTTCACCATAGGAAGAAGCTCTCATTAATGCTAAGCCTCCCCTGTTGATATTTTATTTTATGTTATTCCTGCATCCAGATGGAAAATACTGGTAGACCTGGGAGATAGAGATCGCTGAAAATTAGATAGCAGGATAGTTGGAGAGGGGTACCTAGTATAGGACACTGCTATTCTAGTGATTACCCATGGCTCCATGAGCACCATGGAGGTGCTTCTGAACTTAAAAGTGTGTTTTTTTACCTTAGTGTAAAATACTTCCTGAATCTGAGAGAAGATGGAAAACCCTCCTGAGATTTGCAAATTAAGTTTTTAAACCTGTTGCTAGTATAATTCCTTAAACATGTGCATTAAACATGTGACTAAACAAGAAAACTCCAAACAGAAATTGCATGAGTCCTACCTAAGATGACAGTCACCATTCCTAATTTGAGAGTAGCAGCGCTCTTTCCTGACCCTAAATATTTTTTATGGAGCAGGGATTTTATGAAGGCCACTTATTCACGTATGCTGAATGCCCAGAATGGTGCTGACATGTAGTAGACACTTATTAAATTTTTCAGGAATTGATTGAAAGATGAAATAAAATAGTTCTCATTTGGATCTTAGCTTGAATATCACCTCTTTAAAGATGTCCACCCTGGCCATCTTACCTGTAAACCACAACCTCATCATTTTTAATTCCTTTAAGTAACTTTATTTTCTTTAAATCTTATAAATAGCACTGACATTGCATTACATGTATATTTATTCATTTTCTCTCTTACCCCCTAGAATAGAATCTCCAGGAGAGCAAGGACTGTTTAATTTTTTTATCAATGTATATGTGAAGTACCCAGAATGGTCCTTGCCATATTATATTTTTAAAAGTGTTCAATATGTGTTCCTTGAATGAGTAACATGCTTCATATCTGCTTGGCACTATTCTACTCAAAATGAAAGATGAGATCTTTGTCACCTCATGGCCTCGCCTGTCCCTGTGATACAGGGAAATTATTAAGGAGAGGGGAGTAGGTATTTCAAAATGAACACAACATCTTTAATTGAAAAAAGTTGTATGTGCTGTTGTTTACCTGACTTTTTAAAAATCACACTGTTATTTTATTGGTGTCTAAACTGCCTCTGGTCAGTGTCTGGTGGTCTGCTTTACATCATCTTCAGTAGAAATGCTTCTGGTATATTTTGAGCGCAGGTTGGCTGTCAGGTTCCCTGAGCTCCTGCCTTTTATTCTATTTTTAGAACCCTCCATTGGGCACCAGTTAGGATTATACTTAAATTGTCCTCACTGACAGTAATGGAGAGAAAATGTTCTGCTTAGATTGGTGGTATTGGCTCTTCTGATCTGATCTTATGCTAAAAATATAAGCACTATTGCACTGAGCAGAAACAAATGATTTGACAGAGACTTCAGAGATGTTCCCTTGGGCTAAGGATACTCACTGTTTCTGTTGCCTTGGCCCCCTTGCTTTTTGTATGTAATGACAAAAAAAGCAATGAACCACAATCAGAAAGATATGATTTCTATTCCTAATACCACAGGTTCATTATGACCTCAGGCAGAATTCTTAACCTCTCCCTCCCATGGTGTTATTATCTTTAATATGATAAAAGTGTCATCTTCCTTTTAGAAATGGAAATCTTAGAAAGATGAATCAACACTTGTAAATAAAGCACTATGAAGCCTTTAGGAAGGAAGTTCTTACCATGAGATAAGACACCAGGAGATTGGCCTTTCTGCTGTGTTCTGATGAGACTTTTCTACTGAGTAGACTACTTGTTATCAGGTGTGGGAGACGGCTCCAGTGTTCTCCTATTTATTATGCATAAGAGTTATATATTTGTTCCAACTCCCAGGACTAGTAATCTAGAAACTGAAAGGAGCTCTGATTCCATGGAGGGCTGCAGGAAATTCTTTGGAGAGAAAGGCAGGTATGCATGCAGGTCTACAGAGGGAGTGCTTCATAACACACGTGTGGGTCTCACTGGATTATTTTTGAGCATATGAAATGACCTGGTTCTATTGAATTTCACTATCAAGGCAGTTTCTTGTTTACGTTGACAGGCTGCAAACATGCTATGTAGTTGGATTCATGCTAGAAGCTGCATGCAAAGTTTGCCAGTAACTGTTTACTTCAAGGAGCATCCATGAATTTCACTGTCCAGTCTATGCAAAACGAATCTACAGTAGCTATGTTCCATGCTTCTGCATCTTAGATTTCTGAAGGCACCCCTCTCAGAATTCCTAATCAGGTGGGTGTGTGTCTGTGCGTGTGTGTGTGTGTTTGTGTGTGTGTGTGTGTTTGTTTTCTCTCTTCTTCACTGTTGTGGGTAAATTGGAGATGGATATCTGGAGATTAGGGTTTTTACAGACTTTGAAAAAAAAAAAAAAGATATTCAGCTGTTTGTTAACTCCCTTCTTAAACTCATTAAGAATATAGCCAGAAGCCTGAAGCCACAATGGGCTTTTTTTTTTTTTTTTTTTTTTTTTTTTTTTTTAAACTGCAGCATTCTACCTGTAAAAATAGCAGCTGTTGCTGTGCTGCTGACAGGCATTTATTAAAGGGGATGATGATGATGATGAATGCCCTTTGACTTTCTGCTACTAAGTCACATGACAACATTTAAAAGTAGATAATTTGATCTTGATGAAAGGATCTCTCTACCCAGGGAACTTGTCATAGTGTACAAAGCCCTGGCTACTCACTCCAAATTCCTTATGTCACCCATTTAACTTAATGATTATGATCTTCATAAATGCCATGTTCAAGTATTGAGACTGGCTTAAGAAATCACAATAAAGTAGAGGAAAAAGAGCTACCGTAATCCATCTCTTAAGTGGGGAGCAGAAAGGGTTGTTAGTTTTTCTAGTAGGGTAAGTCTTTAAGTTTTCTGTCCTTTAGAATATTATAGAGTATGGATGCTACATCAGTGGGTCTTAATGCTGGTCATATATTAGAACTATCTTAAGGGCTTTTTAAAAAGACATGTTCTAGGTCCACTAAGGCTGGCCTCAGGTTCTTGATTGGAATGGGACCCAAATCCTGATGTCTTTGTTCTGTTTGTTTTTGTTTCTGAAGCTCTCTAAGTTGTTTGAAAGTGCTGCCAAGGTTGATAACCACCTGTTTTAGTATTCATTAATTCTCCTAGCTTAACTTTTTTCCCTGGCTCTATATACTGGAGTCAAGATAGGTACCAATAACATCTAAAATAGACCCAAGAGCCTATGACCAAATTGTGATTTCAAAGTTCCTCAAAGGCAGGAGCACTGTCTTTATTTCTTCTTTGTGTGCTCTTGAATATTTATACTGTACCTTAGTGCAGGATTTTAGTTGTCTTAAAGTTTAAAAATTATGGTGATTACTTTGCCATGTAGTTATAACACATTATCTTACCTCCATCCATCCTCAGACTGTAGCTTGCTGCTTCTACCTTTGTTATACTTTTCTTACAGCTGCTCTTGCCTTATTTAAAAAAATACTCTACCCGTTGTTAGTCCAATGTAGGTGTTCCAACTTTTTATTTACTAGTCTATAATGCTAGAATTAAACCCCCAAACTAGGATCTACTATAATGATCATTTCTTTTTTTTTAAAGGGATTTTTTTTTTTTCAAAACCAAAAAATTACGCAGGCCATAAATTTAGGGAAATTTGAGGAAAATTTATGAGGAAGTTAAGCTTTTTGAAAAATAATTCATTGTCTTATTTGTCACATTTACCACAGGCTGTGAAAAGTCTGACCTGGGCTGAGGTTTTAAAATTTACCTTTGAAGAAATTCTCTCATCAGTCATACTGGTTGTCTTATTCATTCCTAGCTTTCCTTCAACTCTTGGAGGGTCAGTTTTCCAAATCATAATAAACTGAATTTCGTTTTCAGTCCCAGTAGTGAAGTTAGAATTATGCACTAGGCCCTGAACAAGAAGACTCATTATTTTTCTCTATTTCTTGTCACCTAATAAAAAATATTTTCCAATGACTGTCATAATGCTTAATGGAACTCAACTAGTAGTGTGCCAAATTATCCAGGGAACTTTAAGGTACCTGTGGGTAGACCTCACCTTAGGTCTAAATCAGAGTTTTGTTCAGAGAAAGGCAGATTGGGTGCCTATGTAATATATGAAAACAAAATGATGTAAGAATTCCGCAGAGAGTATTTTGCCTCTCCCAACATTATTATAGAAATTATGATTTTTCTTCTAATGTTTTATAGTTTGTTTCTATGTCTGTAATTGATCAAGACATAATTGTGTGTTGATGGACTGACCAAACCTCAGGATTTTGCTTTATTGTTTTTTGGATATTTAAGTAACCCCACATGAATGGGTGATTCTGATGTGATGTTAGCATTCAAAATTAAATTTCCAGACCCCCTTTGACAATGCAATCTGTTACTTATTTTCACTTCTTTTAGGAATTGAATAAGCAATAAATGTATATCATATATTAAATCTATTCAGAGTTACACAGGGAAGAGAAAGTCTCGATCTCACTGCTGTTCCATGGCCATTTGGTTTTACTCTATCTCCTAAACCAACCACTCTTTGGTTTCTTGAATGGTCTCCCACTGGCCTTCTTCCATCAAGATAGCTCTATACTTCTCTTAAACATTGACCATGGGATGCAGGAAGTACCCTGTGACTTGCTAGTGGGGAATTGTCCAGGGAGCTACTTTGAATTTCTAGTCACCAGCTGTTCCTACTACTTTCCTGACTTTTGTGTTCATTTTTAGTTACGCCACTTTGAACGCTAAGTATTTCCAAATATATAGCAGTTATGAAGACCATGGCGTTTTCCCCTCTCTGCTCCCTATTCTCCTACACCCTCAATCATGAGTACTACATAAAATTTGTAATTATTTTATGGATCATAAAAGTAAACTACAGAAGAGTAGGAAGATAACTGAGCTTGTATCTGAAAGAACCAAGTTTGATTTGTGCTGGAAATTTACCTTGCAAACTGTAAAGTGCTGAACAAAGTGAAGTTTTGTTATTGCTGCTGTTGCTGTTAGTGTTACACTTATATGATGCAACATTCTGAGGTACCAAGAAGGGTCAAAATTGGATTGTTTGTAACACAAGGGATAAATGTTTGAGGTCATGGACACCCCATTTATCCTGATGTGATTATTATGCATTGTATGCCTATATCAAAATATCTCATGTAGTCTATAAGTCTATACATCTATATACCCACAGAAATTAAAAATTTTTAAAAAGGTGAAGAAGCATAACCATAGGAAGACTGACTTGGTCCAGGGATGGCACCTGCTGGCTACATTTTTTTGATTGATTGTTAACTAGAAAAGGAGAAACAGATTTCAGGAATACAAAGGAATTGTAAAAAACACTCTAAAGAGATGTACAGAGCCCAGCAAAAGAAGGAAAGGTTCACGTTGTACTGCACCAATTTTTTTTCTTTATACTTAAAAAATGACTAATTGAGAACACATTTAAATGTGGCATTTGGTTTAATCAGTATTTCATAAACAAGTTGATCTTTAAATGTCTGGACAATGTAAATATCAAAAAATGGTTAGTCACAAGAGATAAATTTGAGAATGGCCCTAAAAATATCTAATTGGTTAAATGTGTAAAGAAAATACAGGTGACCTTCCTGTTTTCACTTTTGTTGTGTTTTAACAAGTGTTTGACTTTGTGATATTTCTTTTCTTATAATAAGAGTAGAATCAGGATTAACTGGAAAATCAGGAGATTTTCCAACTGGAAGAGAAAAAAAATGCACATGACCTTGGTTTACTTATGATCATATTCCACATACAATTTTGCATCAGTTGCAGACAAACTTAATCTGAAAGGAAACCAGTAAGTATATAACAATAATTTTATTTTTAGCACCCATGATTCAACAGCAAACTCAGCTGTCATTGAGATGATACTTGGCTATTTGAGGGTTCTTTATTGATTGCAGAGAGAGAAAGGAATTCTGTTTAGTTTTTATTTTTACTTTTAATTGTTGTGGGTATATAGTAGAAGTATATATTTATCAAGTACATGAGCTGTTTTGATACAGGCATGCAATACATATTAATCACATCATGGGGAATGGAGTATTCATCCCCTGAAGCATTTATTATTTGTATTACAAACAATCCAACTACAATCTTATTTATTTTAAAAGATACAAGTAAATTATTATTGACTATAGTCATTCTGTTGTACTATCAAATACTAGGTCTTATTTATTCATTTTAACTATCGTTTTCATGCCTATTAACCATGCCCACTTATCTCCCACCTCATCCCCACCCCACTACCCTTCTCACCTTCTGGTAGCCATCCTTTTACTTTCTATCTCCATGAGTTTTGGGGGTTCCTTAAAATGATCCCTGTGGATGTGGGGTCTGCAATGATGAGTTTACCTCCAGAACTCATAGTCAAGGAGGTATGTGCAGACTTATCTTCCTCTCAGAGTCACTGGGCGGTGTGAGTTTGGGTACTTAGATTAGGCTTGGATACACATTTTAAATAGGATTGATGTGGCTAAGGAGTGGGCTGTACAGATGATTTATTTTCTCCAACAGAGCCATTTGAAAAAAGTTAGTGTGCAGAAAAGCAATATAACATGGAATGAATCAGCCAGTACAGCACTCTATTCTTATTTTGCTTGAAGTAACAGGTCAAATATATAGATTTTTTTTTAATGACACAAGTCTAGGTGTTACACCAATAAATTTTCTCTTAAACATGCTAATCTCTTTTCATTTGCTTATTTATTATGACGTCTTTACCTTTTTGTTATTAAATTTTCCTCTTGAAATGGAAACTGTCTCTTCATTTTAAAAGTAATTGCCAAAGAGCCACCCTGGACATGTTATATTTCTGCTTCCATATTTCTAAGCAAATCAACAAAAGAATCATTATGCTAGATTCACAGATGTAACAGTATTAAAGGAACGGTACTTGTGTCACATAGTAAATCAGTGGAGGGGAGATGATGGGACTTCTGACTTGGATTTCCAGATTTTAACTATGCTAATTTTCAACTCTGCTGAACAGTGCTTAGGTGAGCTAGTTGAAATCAAGTTGAGTCCATTCGTTTCTCATTGAATGCCATAAGTTTTCTTTTTGCAGACCCTGCAGAGAGAGTGAGCTTTGAAAATAGAGATAGGGGATTGATTTTAAATATATATTTTTTACGTTATTAAAAAAAAATTCTGTCCTGTTCTTTTTTGTCTCTTACTGCCCAGGGCTTAGGTCAGTAGTGTTCAGAAACAATCTCAGTTGTTTATTTTGGTAACCCCTGCTTCCCTGGGTTTGCTCACAGCAATCTCAGAGCCTCCAGGGAGCAATTGTTATCAGAGACTCAACCTGTTCCCTTGTGGATCTAGAGAGCTGCTGCCAGCATTTCATTTCATTTCATTTTAGTTCCATCTGTGAGTGCCAAAAGCTTGCTTCATACTTGACATGTAAAGGCATTTTCAGCATATTGTTGTTAATCCAAGTGCACATTAATGATGATTTTATAGCTCAGGTTGCAACCCCTCTTTTCCATGTAATATAGACCCCTGTTGCAGGCTGATGGAACCAGGAAGCATCTCTGATGAATTGGACTTTAGCACTTTGCTGTTTAGTCTTCAAAATGTGTATCCGAATGGTATGCAAGATCTGGTCTCAGTTCCTTGTTACATTAAAAACAAGGAAAGGTGAGAATTAATTGGGAGAACCACATTAAGGAAAGTTCCACCCCATGGCCACTTCATATCTCATCGGTAATATCATGTTCTGCACAAAACTAACATGATGGAATGTTCTCACCTACAGATGTTCGTGCATTCGACTTGTTCCTCTGTTTCTCCAGTGACTTAAAGGTGTGTCAAAAATTGTTTAGTACAAATTCCTAGGAGGTTTATTTTTGAGTCAGTAAACTGTGTTCAAGGTTGGAAGGAAGTGGTAAAGGTGGATATTTTAATGCTTAGGTATTTGTGGAAACAGCCTAAGAATTCATAGGATGGTCACTCAATTCTGCTGCACACTGGGACCCTGAGAATTCGAACAAACTGTTAAGGTACAATAGCAGAAACAACCAGAAATCTTCCAGAAACACTTATTAGCAGAGAAATTCACAGCTCTATGTGGTTCCCAAAGTACAGCCCCAAGTATCACAACAAACTGGCTCATTAACACCACTTTTAAATTACTCCACTCCTTAAGTTGTATGACGGCCTTCCAGTAAGCATGATGCCAATCACATGTGGGGAATCTTTTGAATCTCTGTGACTAGCTAACTGACACAGGATTCTTTTGGTGCTGCTTCACCAGCCGGAAAACTCTGCGGCCAATGATGCCCCTGCCCAGGCCTCACTCAGCTCCGGGCTCACTATTGGGCTAGTTCTTCCCACTTGGCCAAGCAGGCTGCACTCAGCTCACACTACCAGCCCAGATTCCGTGCCTTCTGCAGTTCTATTCTCAGTCCATGGCTGGTCCCAGCATACTGTGACTGTCTTTCACCCTGGGCACCAGCTTCTGGATGAGAGGGACGTGGTGCCACCAGAAAACTTGGAGATTCCAGCAATCATGGAGCCCCAAAGGGTGTTGTGGCTCTTGCCTGGGGAGTCCCAAGGTCTGAGCCCCCAAGCACTGTTACAGCTCTCTCTCCTTTCCACCACTCACAGTGCAGTGAATTGGAGGGGAGGTGTGTTACAGCTCTTTCGTGTTATGGTTTGTTCATGCCACCTGCAGTAGGGCAAACAGAGAGAGGTATGTGGTACCCAGCAGCTTCCTCTCTCCTGTTGCTTGACAAGTGAGAGGGAGGATCACAGTGTTACTGCTCCTTTCACACCCACCATTCAGCAGGCTCCAGGTTCTTGTCCTGTGTGCAAGAAGAATGAGGTTGCACGTACAACAGAGAGTGAGCAAGGCAGATAAGGGTTTATTGAGTGATAGAACAGCTCTCGACACAAGAGAAGACCCAAATTGGGCAGCCTGTGTGGGAGTGGTGGGGAGGCGAAAATATATAGCCCCAGATGTGGCTGAGTCTGGGGGTTTTTATGGGCTCAGAATGGGGGAGTGCGTGCTGATTGGTCCATGGGTGGGCCTGGAAAAAGTGTTATTTGATTGACTAAAAGGCATTGAAGAAGTTTTCACTCCAGTTGTGGACTCCACCTGAAACTGGCCGCTTGATTTTCAGCCCTTAAATTGTCTTTGGTTTGAAGGTGAGGTTTCACCAGGGACCTGCACCTGCCTGCCTAGGAATTTGTCTATCATAATGAAAAATCATTTGAGCAAATATTTTTTTTGTTTCTTCTTTTTTACAATAAAATAACATGAAATTGAAGAAGCTACAGAGTTTTTATTAATATACATATAATTTAAAGCATTCACAAACCTGGAGTGTAGTTCATACATACCCTCTTGGTGAGAGATTTAAGATCCAGACCTGCGGGCTTAGGAAACTTCTCATTAGAATCAATGAACACAGCGTTTTCTCTTCCTATGTCTTTTCCCTCCACTGGTGCCTTCCTGGTGGTTCATAAAGGTGATGGCCAATGTGGTACTCTGAACTGTCTTTTGTGTGTCTTGAAGTAAGATCTGAAAACAGAATTCAGGATGAAGTGCTTGTTACCTCTACTAATTGGAATACAATTAGTCTGAAGTCTGTGGAGGCCACAACTCAGGAACAGACAAGCAGGTGCATCTGCAAAGATGCCAGTTCCCTCTAGGGAGCCAGATGTGCCTCCTACCCTCCCCTTCATCCCTTAATAACCTATAGTTTAAGATGTGAGTGGCTGGAAAAAATCATACTGATGCCTTATTAATTAAATGGTATTAATACCATGGACTTTTCTATTTTCTAGAGAGACTGCCATTTCAGTGTGTTGGAAGAAAGTATATATATTTCTCTCATGCCTTAGTATAGAAAGGGTAGGCCCAGGAGAGCTATAAAAAATCATCATTACATAAAGTATCTGACAAGTAAGATACAGGTCAGAAATGATGTGTGATTACTTTGTTCTGGCATTACCAGAGACTTGGACTTAAGTTATAGGTTGGTTGCTGCTATCATTCTTTGCAAGACTGACCCCAGGCTAAATGGTGAAGATAGAAAGTGTCCCCTATTTGTAGCTTCTATTGAATCCCTCTCCATTCCCTTCCTCCATTTAGGGACTCTTGCCACAGAGGACTACCTCTTCTGTGCCCGTATCAAAGTTTGCTCTCAGGAAAGGTTATGACATTAACTTTTATCTAAACGTGCCTCAGTGGTTTATTATCTCAAGAGCACAGGAGGAGTAAGTAAGGGAGCTGTGCAATTTGGAAGCCAAACATGGCTTCTGGGCATCTCTGAAATGACACAGGCTGAGGTACAGACTTTGTGCTAGGTAACTTTCCCCTACTTGGCCACTGTACCTAGAGAGCCAGTGGTGCCATCTGCCTGAAGACCTCACCTAACACCTGTATTGGGAAAGGGAGAAGAGAATTATTAGTATTAGGGAATAAACATGATTTATATAAACACAAATTAAAAGGCCATTATGTTATTAACAAACATACCAGATTCTTACTGAAGATATTCAGGCAATAAGTACAGTTCCTGTTTTTAGAGACTTTTAAATTTTAATAATAGGAATTGTTGGTAATTCATCCAGTTTTGTATAAAAACTAGTTTTATAATGTAAACAATTTTTATTGATTGCATCCTTTTATTATGAGCATGTATTTGTAAAATCATAAAATAGTTATATATCAGATATCTACATATATGTATATATATCATATTTATGTACACATGTATATGTACTCACACAGATAAATACAACATTTATGAAAAAATAGGAATAGTAAACCCAAATAAACCCACCCTTCAGGTTTAGATTACTCTTGGCTAGTCTAAACTTTTCTTTACATCATCATTTACCTTTTAAAAATCTTGAGAAAGAAAACTTAAATTCAGCATATCTACCGACATATTCTACAGTGGGCTTTTCTGAATATATATTCACTGAAGCTCTTCTGAAAGACTCAAGATAAAAACCAAATTTGGGACAGAATAATATACCTTCTACTTAATGTGCATTAAGAGAAACTTTTTTCAACAATTGTTACTTTTGGCTTTTTAAACTCTGAAATGATGTTTTGTATGTGGTAAACCATGAACCGTGTAGCCTCACGCTGGGATTGTTGCAGTGATTAGATGCCTAGAGAGCCCCATCTCGCACTCTCCAAGTTGCCACCAGTTGTCACTGGTTGTAATATGGCCTCTTTCCTGCGAGCTTAGGGTGCACAGTAATGGCTACAGTTGGACTGCTTGTTAGTGGGACTCTCTGGAAACAGCAACACTGAAGAATGTGCTGATAAAAACATGTCATGCTTAGAAAGAGGTTGGAGAAGACTGGGTTTCATTAGGAGACCATTTTCTCAGTTATTCTAGGTTTTGCTGAACCAAGTACATTTGAATCAATCCTGGCAGGAGAGTTTGACTGTCCTCTAAAGGGACAATATTCTTTCATTGTCAGTCAAGGTCTGGAAACTTAGCTGTCATACCTAGTAGGAGACCACTCATTGGATTCAATCACTAATAAGCAGGAGAATTGCCTCTGCAATACAAAATGACAAAAGATGTCTTGCAATCTATGCTAAAATTCCATTTCTCTATAAATTTCAATATTATGCACACAGATAATTATTTTTTCATGTGACCAAAAACAATGCTGATTTTGTTTACATGAAAAATACCTACTATGTGCCAGGTAGTAGGGAAATAATTCTATTTAATTTACACAACAGCCATGTGAGGTATGTGGTATTTTCTCCCTTTTGGAAAAAAGGGGATGGAAAAATGTGAACATAATCTGTCCTCAAAGCCCGTGCTCCCCCTAGTCTATGTGTAGTTATTGTAATGAAAGTTGCCACATGGGCAGATGTTTTATTGGAGGCTCTCAAATGCCCCACAGATGAAGAAACAAAGCCTCCACAAGTTTCAGTGACTTGCCTCAGGGTATGCGTTTACTATGTGAAGAGCAGTTGCTGGAATCCAGGTTTTGTACTTGTCCTCCAGTACTGACCCCCACCAAATGAAAATGACCTTTTTGCTTTTTAGAAGCAGCTGCAATGCAACTTAACCTGTGGTTTAGTGGTCAATTTTATGACATGCGCATGGAGAACAGTTCTTATAGTTCAATTGGTGAGGAGAGAACAGAGAACATGGTTGTGTTGAGCAGGACTCCTCCTTGTGAGTGAAACTTACACACCCGCTGCATTAGTCCCTGTCACCACACATGTCCTTGAGCATTTTCACAGAGAAGCTCCGGGGCCAGGCTGTGCCTTACAGATGCTGTGCTCACTGCAGCTCCAGCATTGTTCATGACATCTTCCCTCTCTGAAATGTCCTCCTCCTTCCTGCCAAGTCAGCTGCTCCTACCTCCAGTTATAATAGATTGTCTCTTTTACATATAAGCCATGGTCTTTTCCCTGATGAAACTATTTTGAGGTTAGAAACCATATAGCTAATATTATTTTTCTCAGTTGATTTGTAGACACTTGTGCATAGAAATTTCCTCATATTTTCAATGTGTGGGTGTAATAAACAGGAAAATGGCAAAAACTTGAACTAATACTATTTTGGCAAGCACTGCCTGGTTATTAAATTTGTTGTGACAATTTTTAACAAGTGTCATGTTTTGGAGATAAAGCAATTGGAAATTATGTCCTGAAGAATGCAAAAGTAGGGGCAGCATTATTTCTACAGAAGTATGAAGAATGACAGCCCTTAAATTGAAACTAAAGTGTTTGAAATGAAGCTGAAGTGACATAAGAAATAATATAAGAGTAAAGAGTTTATAAACTGGAAGATGGTAATAAGGAGTACTTTTTTTTTTTTTTTGAGACAGATTCTCTCTCTTCCCATCAGGCAGGAGTTCAGTGTTACAGTTCACTGCAACTACAGGCATGTGCCACCATGTCTGGCTAATTAAAAAAAAAGTTGCTGTAGAGACGGGGTTTTGCTATGTTGCCCCAGCTCATCTAGGACTACTGGCTTTAAGCCATCCTCCCACCTTGGCTTCCCAAAGTGCCGGGATTGTATACATGAGCCACTGCACCCAGTCAGGAGTACTTAATTCTGAGGGAGTTTGAGGGATTTTCTTCTACTGAGTTATTGTTTGGGTAATGAGACAATGTATGGGAAATAAAATTAGAAAGTCTATAGAAAGGCAGCCAGACGCAATGGCTCACGCCTGTAATTCCGGCACTTTGGGAAGCTGAGGCAGGCAGATAATGAGGTTAGGAGATCAAGACCATCCTGACTAACATGGTGAAACCTTGTATCTACTAAAAACAACAAAAAAAATTAGCTGGGTATGGTGGCACACGCCTGTAGTCCCAGCTACTTGGTAGGCTGAGGCGGAAGAATGGCATGAACCTGGGAGGGGGAGCTTGCAGTGAGCCAAGATCACACCACTGCACTCCAGCCTGGGCGACAGAGCGAGACTCCGTCTCAAAAACACAAAAACAAAAAAAAAGGATCTATAGAAAGGCAACAGGCAATTCATATGATAGCTATGAGCCACATATATACTTTTAAATGTTTGTTATCACATAATAAAAAGGAATGAGAGAAATTTTAATGACAGATTTAACATGATATATGCAAAATATCATTTCACCATGTAGTCAGTATTTTACATTCTCTCATTAGTAGTAGTCTTGGAAACCCATTGTGTATTTTACACTTACAACACATTTCAGTTTGGACTAGTCTCATTTCAAGTGCTCTGTCACCCATGTGGCTTGTACCTACTGTATTGATAAGGCAGATCCAGGCTGTCAGTCTAGAAATGATCGAAGAAGTGTGTGTTTTTTGTGTGAGCTACAGAATCTTCTACACAGCTTTAAAAAACAAGATTCCCTAGACCCCATTCCTAGAGGTTCTGGCTTGGTAAATCTGGGTGGGAGGCTTTCACATCTGTTTATGAAGCTCTTCAGGTGATCTGGAGATGACTCTGAGATTCAGCTCCACACTCGTCTCTACAGTGTGGGCTTAGGACTTACGCCCCTGCAACCTGGGAAGAAGCATCAGGAAATCTGGGGGCTTTCTCTTATTCTTACCTTCTCCAGTTCAAGCTGCTCTGCTTTTCAGGAGGTAACTCAGTATGTAAGGTATTTGTAGAAGTGAGGAATTGGACTTTAGAAGTTGACCCCTAGGTGGTGTGTTCTACAGGGCTGCTGACTTGTTCTCTCCATTTAAGCTATGGTTGTGGGATAGTGATGGGGATGTTTGCTAGAATGTGCGTGATCATGTATTGGGCTGAAATTGTTGCTCCTCTTCTAACAAAGGTGAATGTTAGAGAATTTATCTTCACCCTTGGTTTTTTGCCTCGCCCAAATACACATTACCTATGAAATCTCGGCGTAGAAACCAAGTCAGTAAAAAGGCAGAGATCTGGGAAGGTTCTGCTTCAGTCCCTGGCTAAAGACATTGTTCTCTTAGCTATCCTTTCAGCTTCTTAGAGCTTCTGTTTATCCAGCCACAAAATGTGGTAAATGCTGATGTGTACACCCTCTGAGACCCCCAGGTTAAAACACTGCTGTGCTCAGTATACCGTGTCACCTTAGGATTATGGTAAGCCCCGCAGCATGCCCGTGAGTTAAGTAAGTGTTTATAGAAATGTGAACAAAGCTGTACTTTAGAAGGTCAAATTGACTTGCTCAAGGACAATGCGTTTCTCAAGGGCCCTGATTCTCCTCCCTCAGAACCAATTGTCTTTCTCCTATTCACATCTCTGTCATTCTCTGGCACCTTTTCTGCCAGTTCTACCCTCCTCTGCCCTTCAGAGGGAATATATTGGCAGGCTTTGAATTTGTGAGGGTTTGTTTTCTGATTAAGTAACAGTGATCTCTCCTTTTTTAATTGGACATATCATAATTGCACATATTTATAGATACATAGTTATGTTTTGAAATATATGTAATATATAGTGATCAGACTGGAGTTTAACCATCTCAGGGTCAGAAGAAACCTAAAAACCATCTGGTTTAGGCACTAACATGATTTTTGAACATCCTTTTTAATAGCCTGACACATAACCCTCCATGTAATGCCATGAATGACAGAAATTTAACCAATACCTAAGGCAGCCCATTTCATGTTTAAACATGTTAATTTTCTCCTTTAATGTAACCAAAATGTGTATTTCTGTAAATTCTATCCTTTCAAACTACATAGGATACCTAGACATAAGAACTCTTCAAGCATTTGGCAATAAGAGGTGAATTCTTCCCACCACCATCAAAATATTCCACTGCCTTTTATTCCTTAGCCTGAGTAATTCTGAGTTCTTTCAACTGTTCCTCACAAAACATGGTTCTAAGTAGCCTTACTGTCCTTTGACTGGAATTCTTAGACTATTTGTTAATTATACTACTTTAAATATAATTTGATCAGTGCATATTCATCACAAAATTGGAGAAGTAGGGAAAATAAAGATGTGAAAAAAACCTGTAAAAGTTTTTCTTCTCTCTTCTGAATAATCTTGGCATTTGTGATTTAGAAAATCATCATCATGACACCTTTTGTATCATGAAGATGAAGTCAGAGGAAAGTAGGTATCGTTGCTCTGCTAAACATACTATTCTAGTATTACACTAGGAGAGTTATTTTGAGGTTAACTTAATGTAATCAGTAAAATATCCTGCGGTTGTTTTATGGAGACATCCTTTTGTATTTCTTAAAGGCATCTATCTTTTATTTGTACAGTTGCCAGACTTAAAACTATTAAAAAGGTGCTATTTTTAATTTCAGAGTTTTGTTGCACCCACATGCCCCTTTTTAATGTTAGAAATTAAACAGCAGGGAGATTTAGGCTGAATGTTCCAGGACCATTATTGCTAGCTAGACCTCTGAGATGCATTCAGCTTTGGAGAGCTAACAGAGTATTTAATCCACGTCATTACTTGGACTCTAGCGTGGTCACCCAGTGGAAGGCATTCATTTAGCAAATTAAAAGCACAGTGAGTAAAAGCCAAGGTATTATTTAAGCACATTTATTGACTCCCATTCTGCTACTATTTACTAAATTTCTTGGTGATGGAAGATGATGAATGAGTTGATTTTTGCAATCACTTGGCTCTACTAAAGGTAAAATACATCTTCCTTGATTTATTCCCCTGAATTGACCAAACAGCTTTTGGTAGAAGTAGAGAATATTCAGCTTTAGCTCGATATAATATGTAGAATTCAGCATTTCCCGCAATCACCCCTTTGAATTATTCTGTTAGGTCTGACAGGTGAAATTTCCCCATAAGGAGATGCTGACATGGGTGGTATTCAAGTCCAGCTTTCACCTCTGCTCACCTAATTTCTTCCTTTCTCTTATTCTACTGAATATTCACATGTGCATAGGTGAGTAGACACACATGTGCATGGACAAGTGAGTGCTGGTTCTCACAAACCCACCTGGGGCTACCTTGGGTGGCATCTTGCTAGATGGGAAAACAGAACAATGAGTCCAGGGATTTTCAGACGGCTGCTGTATGAAATTCTACTTGCTGAATTGCTTTTATTATCAGTGAATTCCCCAGGTGTTTTAGCAGGATGGATGCCAAACATAGTCAGATAGCTTTGTCCGTCATCAGGCCTGAGAGACAAAGGGATTGACACTGTTCTTTGAAGAATGAGTAGGGATATGAGATAGAGATGATGAAACATTGATAAAGTAGGAAGAAGTTGTTTATCACAGACTATTTCAGTTAGGATCTTTCCTGTTCTGTGATCCCTGTCCTTTCATATATTAATACACTGATCAGACTAGAATAATTTGTCCTTGGTCCTCTTTAACAATTTTGTCCTCACTCAAAATCCTCAATGTGAAATCAGTGTGATCAAAAGAAAGTTTACTCTGGAAAGCTCATTATAAATTACAAGCTTCTGGGTTATATTTCTTTCCTGCTGATAAAACTGTAAGCCACCATATCAGAACAGTGCATGTAAAACTCACTGATGCAGTAGGAATGGTGACTGTATCATAGAGTCCTGGTTTACAAACACTTCTCAATAACAAAGTCTTTTGGCTCAAAAGAAATACTTTGTGGAAGCTCAATATTTGATAAAGATAAAGTGCCACCCAGACTGAACTGTAGATGGATAGTTAGAGTCTCAAAGTTAAGAGCAAGGTTAAGAACCTTGCTCAGGTAGCTTTTCCCACATTGATGAAAACAAATCTGACACCCGAGGGTATGTCAGGTCATGTTTTTAACTCTACTTTCTCTTTTTGACACAAGGTCTCACTCTGTCACCCAGGCTGGACTGCACAGTGGTGCCATCTCAGCTCAAGGCAACCTCTACCTCCAAGGGCTTAAGCAATCATCCCACCTCAGCTTTCTAAGTAGCTGGGATTACAGGTGCATGCTACTATGCCTGGCTATTTTATTTATTTATTTATTTATTGAGACAGGGTTTCACCATGTGGCCCATGCTGGTCTCGAACTCCTGGGCTCGAGCGATCCTCCTGCTTCAGCCTCCCAAAGTGCTGAGATTATAGTTGTGAGCCACTGCCCCCCGGCCAACTCTACTTTCTTGCAGAATAAATGGATTGTGCTCCTCCTTGGCTCTCTTCTGTCCCACTGAAGACACATTTTTCTCCTGTGTGGCATAAGAACCCTACGCTGATGTTTGGTGGCTACAATACACATGCACACCCTCACTTCCCCGTAAACTTTTGTTAGATATTCATGTTTCACAATGGGTACCTGAGATTATGAAGTTGGTGTTAAACCCTTGACCAGCAAGGACTTGGTTTTCTAACATGACTTAACTGAAGCCAAACCAAAAGAAAAAAAAAAAAAGTCTGTGGTAGTGACAGCTCAGATATGAAAACACCACCAACCAACCATCCCTCACTGAAAAGAGAGTGACTACCTTCCTATTTTCACTATTTGTGAAAGGCTTTGTCGACTTCAAATAAGCAGAAGACAGTCATTGAAAAATAAGTAGACAATTCACAAAGAAATCTAATATGTTAATTGATTCGTCATTGAGAAAATGGGAGATGTGGCTAAGCTGGAGTAAATCCATCTCTTAAAAGCCTTTGCCCCAGTTTGCTGGTTAAATGGAAAATATGGTAGCTATATCCATAAAAGTGAGATCTGTTTGCTATTTTATGCGTCATTTACATTGTATAAAACACATCATGGTTAATTGTCAGCATGAAAATGGACTGTTTTTCAAAAGCTGCAATAATCTTCGTTTTATCCCTTTCTTCTTTGATAATGAAGAACTGAGGAGCCATGTGGGTTAGTCTCTTTAAGAGGTCAGGAAGTGTTGTGCTAGAGATTCTGAGCTATATGCTTTTCATAGAGATAGCAATGAAATTAGATTATGAATTAATTAGATTTTCTCCATGAAAACCTGTTTTGTTTTGTTTTGTTTTTTTCTGTATGGACATTTCAGTGAATAGTCAGACCACCACTAACTTTCAGTTTTCTCTATATTTGTGACTTACATGTGTTTGTTCAGCTCAAATTGTTACTTATAGTGTCATCATTAAGATGTTAGCTATGATGTCAGACCATAAGTATACAAACTTCTTTTGTATTTTATTATGTCATCATTAATTTCATTATTTTAGCAATGAAGGTTAAAAATATTACTAGAGGAAATTAGCTATTTAAGCTTTCTCTACAAGGTATAAAATGACACTTTTTTCCATTTTATCAATCAATTTATGCATGATAAACTACATCAATTTAAAGAGTATTCTTTGAGGTTTGATTCAGCCACATTCAAGATAGAGAACATGTCCATCACCTCTAAAGGTTTCTTAGGATCCTTTGTGATTTCTTCCTACCCTAGTCCCCAGCCGATGACAATCACTGATCTTTTTTGTCACTGTAGAGCCTAACACTTTGTTTTCATTTGACCCAAAACCATTTTCTCAAATATCAAGACTGCTTTTGCATCTGACCGACAACTATATTTCCTCTCTGTGCCCTTAGTAGTTCTATAGATTTTGACTAATGTGATATTGTAAAATACATATTTGGTCTTTGCCCCAGTGTTATGAAATTCAACTGCTAATATCCTTGGAATCCCCAAGATGATGTCTTTTGTGTGCTAATAAGTTGACGGAGGTCTGACAGCTCCTAAATAGCTCCAGGATGGTGACTGGTCACTAAAAGGAATAAGGCTTGACTAGAGGGTTGGGACTTTCAGCCTCCTCAATCTCCAAGGAGGAGAAAGAAGCTGAAGGTTATGTTGACCACCAGTGGCCAGTGGTTTAATCAGTCATGTTTCCTTAATAAAGCTTCCATAAAACCCAAAATTATTGGGTTCAGAGAGCTTCCAGATAGATAAACATCTGAATGTTTCTGGAGGCTGACACACCCCTGAGAGGGCATGGAAGCTTCACATCCTTTTCCCAGGAGTTGCCCTGTGCATCTCTTTTTCTGTATCCTTTGTAGTATCCTTTATAACAAACTGATAAACATAAGTCTTTTTGTGAGTTCTGTGAGCCACTCTAGCATATCAATTAAACCCAAGAAAGGGGTCACTAGAAAGTCTACAGTTGATCAGAAGCACAAATGAAACAACCTGGGAATTGCAATTGGCGTCTGAAGTGGAGGGCAGTCTTACAGGACTGAGCCCTTACCTTGGGGATCTGATGCTATCTCCAGGTAGATAGTGTTGGAATTGAATTCAATTAGAGGACACCCAGCTGGTGGGTGGGGAAAGACCTCCACATGTATATGGTCACAGAAGTATTCTGTGTTGTGTGAGAACACAGGAAAAACATTTTTGCTACTGAGAACAAATAACCCCTTTCAGCTTTGTTCTTCCCAGAGGTTTAAGATCTACCTCAAAGCCCAGAGTAAGAGTGCAGAGTGACAGATGATGGAAGAAGCACCTTGGTGACAAATACTGAATCACACACACACACATGCATGCACAAACACACCACTTAAGTGCTGTCATAGAATGTTGAACATTGTGATGGACACATGGTATGGAAAAGTTTGAGAAAGTATATTATTGTTATTAATTACCTCTGTGATCTTGGGTCAGTCATTTCACTTCCTCAGTTGTTTGTATACTTGAATATTAAATGATGATAAATAATTATTTGTTAACCAATTGTAATAAACTGTTAATAAGATAAAACAGGAATCATTATTGACATCTGCTTCAGTTTCCATTTTCAAAAATGGGTAAATACTTGTTTAAATATTTCCCGTAAAAGCCCTTAAGTGTAAAAAGGGTAGTTATCATAATGGTTAGTGAAGTTCATTTGAGGATGTCCATGACTCAATTATTCATTAAGTTTATTACTCATCTGAACAATACCACCTGCATTGGTCATTTTGAAGAATGAATCATTTTACATGGAATTTATGCTTAATCTTGTATTATTTATGCTTATGTGCCTAGAATAAGAAATTATAACAGATTATAACTTAAACATTCATCTCAAGATGATCTTTACCATATTTTTGAGGCTCTTTAAATAAACAAAAAAGAATGTTTCTAGGACTCCAAAAAACTAATGCTAGAAAGAAAAATGCAGTTATATTCCATCTGGCTTTTCACTGGGGAAAGTATAAAAACTCTGCAAGTACAATAGGTTATTTATGGAGAAGAGCTTGGAAAAAACACCCTAACACTTATTTTATTTAGAAGTAAAACACAAATATTATATATACCAGCATATATTTTATGAACAAAGTACAACAATTTTAAATATAAGATAATGAAATTAGTTTGATATTATTTTTGATATCACGGTACATAGTTTTTCGTCTATATTTTGATAATGTGTGTTTGCTTTCCAAACCTAATACAGTGTAATACTTAAAAGTAATTTATAAATTGTGCTTTAACTCAAATAATAGTAATAATACATTCTTGAAATAAATTAAGCAGAACGAGCCATTTGTTAAATGGCAGAAAGTAAACAATTTTCTGTGTAAGTTACAGTTAACTTTGAACAGAATATTAAAATGAATTTTATAACATCCTTAAAAGCATATTGATTTCAATTTAAACTTTTTTATTAAGTCACAAAGGAATGGTTAATGGCATGGCCTCTGAAGTCAGTATACCTGGGTTGGAATTCTGGATCTATAATATACTAGCTGTGTGACCTTAGGCAAGTTATTTAATCTCAGTTTATTTATCTATACAATAGGGAAAGTAATGCCACCTACATCATAGTATTATCGTGAAGATCAAACAACTTTATCTGGGGAAAATATTTAAAATAACATTTGGCATATAGAAAAACCTCTGTTGTTGTTGTTGTTGTTATTATTTCCCCATCCTGAAATAGTTTTTTACTTCTCACAGTTTTAATGAGACAACATTATTATGACATAGTTTTATAAATCAGAAAATTATGGGAAGTATTCAACTGGAAGATTTTTAATTTTCTTTCTCTTGTTTTACAAATTACAGCTTCCCAGGCTGGGTTGAGGTGCTGTCCAGGGTGCAGAAAAGCCCCACACCCACTTCACTCCTACCAATAAACTTTATACACTTTACTCTTACCAATAAGCTTTATAGTAAATATTTTAACTCCAACTAGAATCACTTGTGTTGGAACAACTTGGGGTTAGCTCATAATTCTATGCAGCTAATCTTTTATGCTTGGTAGTAGAAAAGCAAGAAGATAATATTTCATGGTGGAATGAGCTGGAAAAACAGGTCCCTCATCAGTTAAATAATAAACCATCTTATCTTACTTGCACGGATATAATATTTATGTGTCTTTCATCTTTGCATGAGAATAAAGGTTTCAGTTTCCCAATTCAATTCACCAAATAGTTGGCTGTCCTGCCTGAGTACTTTGATCTGCTATCACTTTCAAGGCCAAGGCAGCTTTGTCTGGTGACAAGAACAATTAATTTCCTTGAAACTCTTATAAAGAACATTTCATTCTGTTTCACAGGTAAATAGCAGAGAACAAACAAATACAAAATATATTTACTGATTAACTGAAATTTTGGGAGGTGAGGGACCATGTCGTAAACATAATTATATCTGTAATAACTAAAAAAGTGTTGGCACTTAATTTTTTATGAATTTGAATTGAATACTTAACTGATTTCTGATGTTTGATGTGAAAGTTAATGTATTTTCATTGACTATCTTTGCATGAAGACTTGGATGATGAATTTCTATTGGTATGCCAAATTTGTCTAAAAAGAAGAAGAATCAGATTGTAGTTGGATGACCTAATGAAATAGTGAAGTCTCAAGAAGAGATAGGTCTACCTGGCACTTACAAATACCTTGGAATCTCTTCTTGCAGCTCAAAATGTTTATGACCTTGGTCCATTTGTTAAGGATGTAATATTGAGTCTCAAATCATTTAGAATGTTCTTTTTCTGATTTTCTAAAATTTCCTTCTTGCTTTATACTAGCATATGAGAGGAAAAACTAACAGATTAAAGAAAGAAATGGTAACTTACACAAGTTTACATGTATTAATTTCTATCAGCTCTCCCCTACAAAAAAAATAAAATAAAATTTACTCAATTCGGTTATGAAAAGACTCCTTTTAAAAATAATCGCTTATTTTATTAGACTAGACTATGAATGTAAATGAATGGAATATTCATGAATACTAAATTTACATTTAATTCTTATATCTTTTTAATTGGTTTATAAACCATCAGTACTCAAAGGCCCTAAGAATAAAGAAAATACTATTGGCCAGGCCTGGTGCTGCGTTCCTATAATCCCAGCTACTTGGGAGGCTGAGACAGGAGAATCACTTGAACCTGGATTCTTGATGTGAAAGTTAACGTATTTATTTTCATTGGCAGAGGTTACAGCGAGCTGAGATCGCGCCACTGCACTCCAGTCTGGCAACAGCCTCTGTCTCAAAATAAATAAATAAATAAATAAATAAATAAATAAATAAATAAAATAAAGAAAACACTGTATTCTAATTTGTACCAGTGGAACTTTATTAATTAAATTATGATCTTTATCAATTATCTTTCCTGACTCCTACTCTATTTTGTGACATAGGCTTGTAGTGTATTCTGTGATTCTCACCTTATTTATACAATAGTTTATTTTAAAACTAGCATTTTTTTAAATATTAAAAAGTCAGAATATGTAACATAACGATAAGCCTTGGTATAAAGCATTAAAATCTATTGATTTGAGAAAGTATGAATTTTAAGCTTAACTGAAAAACTTGGTGAAATTTATGAAATCTTGGCTCAAAATTGACAGTAAATTAAATCTCAATTTCATGTGGATTTTATGTATTAGCTCATGTATAAAATTGAAATATGGAAATAAATTTGGTAACACTTTAATAAAAATGTAGCAAGTTCCACTAATGATAGTCAATGATTCCATTTCAGATTTAAAAGTATCAATTGTTGTCTTAGAGTTGCTCCAAAGTGAGAATATTTTTTTTAATTATACTTTAAGTTCTAGGGTACATGTGCACAACATGCAGGTTTGTTACATATGTATATATGTGCCATGCTGGTGTGCTGCACCCATTAACTCATCATTTACATTAGGTATATCTCCTAATGCTCTCCCTTCCCCTTACCCCCTCCCTACAATAGGACCCAGTGTGTGATGTTCCCCTTCCTGTGTCCAAGTGATCTCATTATTCAATTCCCACCTATGAGTGAGAACATGTGGTATTTGGTTTTCTGTTCTTGCGATAGTTTGCTGAGAATGATGGTTTCCAGCTGCATTCATGTCCCTACAAAGGACACAAACTCATCCTTTTTTATGGCTGCATAGTATTCCATGGTGTATATGTGCCACATTTCTTAATCCAGTGTGTCACTGATGGACATTTGGGTTGATTCCAAGTCTTTGCTATTGTGAATAGTGCCGCAATAAACATACTTGTGCATGTGTCTTTATAGCAGCATGATTTAAAATCCTTTAGGTATATACCCAGTAATGGGATGGCTGGGTCAAATGGTATTTCTAGTTCTAGATCCTTGAGGAATCGCCACACTGTTTTCCATAATGGTTGAACTAGTTTACAATCCCACCAACAGTGTAAAAGTGTTCCTATTTCTCCACATCCTCTCCAGCACTTGTTTCCTGATATTTTAGTGATTGCCATTATAATTTATGTCAGGTGGTATCTCATTGTAGTTTTGATTTGCATTTCTCTGATGGCCAGTGATGATGAGCATTTTTTCATGTGTCTGTTGGCTGTATGAATGTCTTCTTTTGAGAAGTGTCTGTTCATCTCCTTTGCCAACTTTTTGATGGGTTTTTTTTTTTTCTTGTAAATTTGAGTTTTTTGTAGGTTCTGGATATTAGCCCTTTGTCAGATGAGTAGATTGCAAAAATTTTCTCCCATTCTGTCGGTTGCCTGTTCACTCTGATGGTAGTTCCTTTTGCTGTGCAGAAGCTCTTAAGTTTAATTAGATTCCATTTGTCAATTCCGGCTTTTGTTGCCGTTGCTTTTGGTGTTTTAGACATGAAGTCCTTGCCCATGCCTATGTCCTGAATGGTATTGCCTAGGTTTTCTTCTAGGGTTTTTATGGTTTTAGGTCTAACATTTAAGTCTCTAATCTATCTTGAATTAATTTTCATATAAGGAGTAAGGAAAGGATCCAGTTTTAGCTTTCTACTTATAGCTAGCCAATTTTCCCAGCACTATTTATTAAATAGGGAATCCTTTCCCCATTTCTTGTTTTTTGTCAGGTTTGTCAAAGATCAGATGTCTGTAGATGTGTGGTATTATTTCTGAGGGCTCTGTTCTGTTCCATTGGTCTATATCTCTGTTTTGGTACCAATACCATGCTGTTTTGGTTACTGTAGCCTTGTAGTATAGTTTGAAGTCAGGTAGCGTGATGCTTCCAGCTTTGTTCTTTTGACTTACGATTGTCTTGGCAATGCGGGCTCTTTTTTGTTCCCATATGAACTTTAAAGCAGTTTTTTCCAATTCTGTGAAGAAAGTCATTGGTAGCTTAATGGGGATGACATTGAATCTATAAATTACCTTGGGCATTATGGCCATTTTCACAATATTGATTCTTCCTCTCCATGAGCATGTATTGTTATTCCATTTGTTTGTGTCCTCTTTTACTTCACTGAGCAGTGGTTTGTAGTTCTCCTTGAAGAGGTCCTTTACATCCCTTGTAAGTTGGATTCCTAGGTATTTTATTCTCTTTGAAGCTGTTGTAAATGGGAGTTCATTCATGATTTGGCTCTCTGTTTGTCTGTTACTGGTGTATAAGAATGCTTGTGATTTTTGGACATTGATTTTGTATCCTGAGACTGTGCTGAAGTTGCTTATCAGCTTAAGGAGATTTTGGGCTGAGACAATGGGGTTTTCTAAATATACAATCATGTCATCTGCAAACAGGACAATTTGACTTCTTTTCCTAACTGAATACCCTTTATTTCTTTCTCTTGCTTGATTGCCCTAGCCAGAACTTCCAACACTATGTTGAATAGGAGTGGTGAGAGAAGGCATCCCTGACTTGTGCCAGGTTTCAAAGGGAATGCTTCCAGTTTTTGCCCTTTCAGTAGTATATTGGTTGTGGATTTGTCATAAATAGCTCTTAGTATTTTGAGATATGTTCCATCAATATAGAATTTATTGAGAGTTTTTATCATGAAGGGCTGTTGAATTTTGTCAAAGGCCTTTTCTGCATCTATTGAGATAATCATGTGGTTTTTGTCTTTGGTTCTGTTTATATGCTGGATTATCATTATTGATTTGCATATGTTGAAACAGCCTTACATCCCAGGGATGAAGCCCACTTGATCATGGTGGATAAGCTTTTTGATGTGCTGCTGGATTCAGTTTGCCAGTATTTTATTGAGGATTTTTGCATTGATGTTCATCAGGGATATTGGTCTAAAATCATCTTTTTTTGTTGTATCTCTGCCAGGCTTTGGTATCAGGATGATGTTGCCCTCGTACAATGAGTTAGGGAGGATTCCTTCTTTTTCTGTTGATTGGAATAGCTTCAGAAGGAATGGTACCAACTCCTCCTTGTACCTCTGGTAGAATTCGGCTGTGAATCCATCTGGTCCTGGACTTTTTTTGGTTGGTAGGCTATTAATTATTGCCTCAATTTCACAGCCTGCTATTGGTCTATTCAGGGATTCAACTTCTTCATGGTTTAGTCTTGGGAAAGTGTAACTATCCAGGAAATTATCCATTTCTTCTAGGTTTTCTAGTTTGTTTGCATAGAGGCGTTTATAGTATTCTCTGATGATAGTTTGTATTCCTGTGGGGTCGGTGGTGATATCCCCTTTATCATTTTTTATTGCATCTATTTGATTCTTCTCTCTTTTCTTCTTTATTAGTCTTTCTAGCAGTCTATCAATTTTGTTGATCTTTTCAATAAACCAGCTCCTGGATTCATTGATTTTTTTGGAAGGTTTTTTTGTGTCTCTATCCCCTTCAGTTCTGCTCTGATCATATTATTTCTTGCCTTCTGCTAGCTTTTGAATGTGTTTGCTCTTGCTTCTCTAGTTCTTTTAATTGTGATGTTAGGGTGTCAATTTTAGATCTTTCCTGCTTTCTCTTGTGGGCATTTAGTGCTATAAATTTCCCTCTACACACTGCTTTAAATGTTTCCCAGAGATTCTGGTATGTTGTATCTTTGTTCTCATTGGTTTCAAAGAACGTCTTTATTTCTGCCTTCATTTCGTTATATACCCAGTAGTCATTCAGGAGCAGGTTGTTCAGTTTCCATGTAGTTGAGCAGTTTTGACTGAGTTTCTTAGTCCTGAGTTCTAGTTTGATTGCACTGTGGTCTGAGAGACAGTTTGTTGTAATTTCTGTTCTTGTGCATTTGCTGAGGAGTGCTTTACTTCCAATTACGTGGTCGATTTTGGAATAAGTGTGATGTGGTGCTGAGAAGAATGTATATTCTGTTGATTTGGGGTGGAGAGTTCTGTAGATGTCTATTAAGTCTGCTTGGTGCAGAGTTGAGTTCAATTACTGGATATCATTGTTAACTTTCTGTCTTGTTGATCTGTCTAATGTTGACAGTGGGGTGTTAAAGTCTCCCATTATTATTGTATTGGAGTCTAAGTCTCTTTGTAAGTATCTAAGGACTTGCTTTATGAAACTGGGTGCTCCTGTATTGGGTGCATTTATATTTAGGATAATTAGCTCTTCCTGATGAATTGATCCCTTTACCATTATGTAATGGCCTTCTTTGTCTCTTTTGATCTTTGATGGTTTAAAGTCTGTTTTATCAGAGACTAAGATCACAACCCCTGCCTTTTTTGTTTTCCATTTGCTTGGTAGATCTTCCTCCATCCCTTTATTTTGAGCTTGTGTGTGTCTCTTCATGTGAGATGGGTCTCCTGAATACAGCAAACTGATGGGTCTTGACTCTTTATCCAATTTGCCAGTCTGTGTCTTTTAATTGTAGCATTTAGTCCATTTACATTTAAGGTTAATATTGTTATGTGTGAACTTGATCCTGTCATTATGATATTAGCTGGTTATTTTGCTCGCTAGTTGATGCAGTTTCTTCCTAGCATCGATGAACTTTACATTTTGGCATGTTTTTGCAATGGCTGGTATCTGTTGTTCCTTTCTATGTTTAGTGCTTCCTTCAGGATCTCTTGTAGGGCACGCCTGGTGGTGACAAAATCTCTAAGCATTTGCTTGTCTGTAAAGGATTTTATTTCTCCTTCACTTATGAAACTTAGTTTGGCTGGATATGAAATTCTGGGTTGAAAATTCTTTTCTTTAAGAATGTTGGATATTGGCCCCCACTCTCTTCTGGCTTGGAGAGTTTCTGCAGAGAGATTTAGTGTTAGTCTGAAGGGCTTCCCTTTATGTGTAACGCAACCTTTCTCTCTCACTGCTCTTAACATTTTTTCCTTCATTTCCACTTTGGTGAATCTGACAGTTATGTGTCTTGGAGTTGCTCTTCTCGAGGAGTATCTTTGTGGCTTTCTCTGTATTTCCTGAATTTGAATGTTGGCCTGCCTTACAAGGATGGGGATGTTCTCCTGGATGATATCCTGCAGAGTGTTTTCCAACTTGGTTCCATTTTCCCCATCACTTTCAGGCACACCACTCAGACGTAGATTTGGTCTTATCACATAATCCCATATTTCTTGGAGGCTTTGTTCATTTCTTTTTCCTCTTTTTTCTCCACACTTCTCTTCTCGCTTCATTTCATTCATTTGATCCTCAATCGCTGATACTCTTTCTTCCAGTTGATCGAGTTGGTTACTGAAGGCTTTTGCATTTGTCATGTAGTTCTCCTGTTATGGTTTTCATCTGTATCAGTTCTTTTAAGGACTTCTCTACATTAGTTATTCTAGTTAGCCATTCGTCACATCTTTTTTCAAGGTTTTTAGTTTCTTTGTGCTGGTTACATAGTTTCTCCTTTAGCTGTGAGAAGTTTGATGAACTGAAGCCGCCTTCTCTCAGCTCGTCAAAGTCATTCTCCATCCAGCTTTGTTTCATTGCTGGCAATGAGCTGCATTCCTTTGGAGGGGGAGATGCACTCTTATTTTTTGAATTTCCAGCTTTTCTGCACTGCTTTTTCCCCATCTTTGTGGTTTTCTCTGCCTTTGGTCTTTGATGTTAGTGACATACTGATGGGGTTTTGGTGTGGGTGTCCTTTCTGTTTGTTAGTTTTCCGTCTAACAGTCAGGACCCTCAGCTGCAGGTCTGTTGGAGTTTGCTTGAGATCCACTCCTGTTTGCCTGGGTATCAGCAGCAGAGGCTGAAGAAGATAGAATATTGCTGCACAGCGAGTGTTGCTGTCTGATTCTTGCTCTGGAAGCTTCATCTCGGGGGTGTACCCAGCTGTGTGAGGTGTGAGGTGTCGGTCTGCACCTAGTGGGGGATGTCTCCCAGTTTGGCTACTCAGGGGTCAGGGACCCACTTGAGCAATCACTCTCTCCGTTCTCAGATCTCAGCATCCATGCTAGGAGATCCACTGCTCTCTTCAAAGCTGTCAGACAGGGACATTTACCTCTGCTGAGGTTTCTGCTGCTTTTTGTTTAGCTATGCCCTGTCCCCAGAGATGGAGTCTACAGAGGCAGGCAGGCTTCCTTGAACTGTGGTGGGCTCCACCCAATTCAAGCCTCCCAGTAGCTTTGTTTGCCTACTTAAGCCTCAACAATGGTGGGCGCCCCTCACCCAGCCTCACTGCCACCTTGCAGTTAGATATCAGACTGCTTTGCTAGCAATGAGGGAGACTCCGTGGATGTGTGACCCTCTGGGCCAGGTGTGGGATATAATCTCTTGGTGTGCCTTTTTCTAAGACCTTTGGTAAAGCCCATTATTTGGGTGGCAGTTACCTGATTTTCCAGGTGTTGTGTGTCTCAATTTCCTTTGGCTGGGAAAAGGAATTCCCTTCCCCCTTGCGCTTCCCAGGTGAGGTGATTCCTTGCCGTGCTTCAGCTCTTGCTGGTCAGGCTGCACCCGTTGACCAGCACCAACTGTCAGACATGCCCCAGTGAGATGAACCTGGTGCCTCAGTTGAAAATGCAGAAATCACCCATCTTCTATGTCGCTCATGCTGGGAGCTGGAGGCTGGAGCTCGAGAATATTTTTATTTGAGGGAGGGAGTATTGGAAATTAAAGGAAGTAATTTTAATTTTTTTATTTTAAGTAATAACTATGTAACAGAAATAATCTGTTTTAAAACTTCTCATCTGGAAATGTACAATATTTGCTTTCATTCTTTTTACATGCTATTGGCTTTTTTTGTAAGAAATTATTCCCCAGAATAAATTAAAGTTATCTTTCCTTCTTCCACTTCAGCTTTCTCTTCTCTTTCGTAAATAATTGTCATTCTCTTATTATAAATCATGATACAAATCTTGTAACACTAATATAGTTCTACAATTTAATTAGAAGTTGTTTTCATATACCATTCATTAGGAGGCATATATTTTTCATGATATACCAAAATTTAAAAGCAAGTTAGGAGAGTGAAAACTTACATGATAGTTCTTTCCTAGATCAAATTGCATTAAAAGCAAACAAAAAGTGTACAGTTTATGTAGTAAGCATAAAATATTTTCTCTGGCAAATGCTAGACCTAAAGCAATGATGCAGTCAGTTATTAATGAAAAGATATGAATCGGTCCTTGGTCTGCTATTCAAATTGTATGTGATGTGTGTGTGTGTGTGTGTGTGTGTGTGTGTGTTAGTTTTAGTCTGGCCATATCTTCATCTGTGCACTTAATGAATCCTTCTACATTAACTGGTGCTGAACCTCTTAAACTTGGAAAGACTGTGGAGTACAGTTTTTTTCTGAAGAGGGTTCACTGATAATTTGGAATTTTTAGAAATCTTTTTTGTTTTCTATGTGGGGGTTTATCAAAATTACTATATCTATTTTATGTATAACTACCAATATGGTAAATTCTTAATTTTGTTTTCAAATACTTTAAACACTATAAACAGATTAATCCAAGAACACTTGAAAGATTAAATATGATTCACATCCTAATGTAGACATTAAAGATTGCATTTCACTTTTGTAGTAAGAGAGGATAGGTTATAACTTTCCAACAATAGCAAAATGTTCTCTGTCTTCACTCCTACATTTCTTTCATTCATTTCTGGGGAAAACAGGCAAAAGAAATATGCTGGCTAAAATGTACTAACTTGGTAATACAGAAGTACTACAGTTTCTAAGAACTGGAAATTACAGGTAGAATGACATTGGAAGTTGTATGCAGATAGTACAGTAGAGCCATGTGTAATAACAATAATCCAGTTGGCTACATCATTATAATATTTCTAAGCATATGAAACAATGTAAGAATTCATTCAAAAAAATGTAAAGCTTTTTTGGAGATAAAATGAAAATAAGTTATAAGGGTCAAGGAAGAAAACAAATGTAATCAACTGATATATCTAAATTAGCTGTGGGTGGGGAGATGAACTGTAAAACTTGAATTTCAAGTGTTGGACACTGTCTCCTCTGGGTTATGGAATCATTGACATAGAAGCTATAAATAGTGTTCAAAGTTTCCTCTAAGGGTAGCTGTCAAAGGCAGTCAACCTCTTTGAATTCTGGTCATTTTCTGAACTGCAGAATACTGAGACATCACACCAAAATTATGTTGCAGGGTTACATTATGCACTTGAAATGATTATTTTCTTGGAAATAAGCATTTATCAAACTCTTAGAAAGTTTTAGCTGTGAAGTATAGACGATATGGATTTTATTAATATTTATATTAAAAGGGATTCTTAAATATTTGTACTTGCAATATTTATGAATATTTGGAGTGTCAGTAAAATAGATTATTCTGTGACTTCAATTTGAAATTTGTAATTTGAATAATTAAGTTATAACTGATTGTAAGTGGGAACTTAGTAAGCTTAAAAACATTAGAGCACATAATTTGTAAATTTTGCATTTCTTCACATTATAGTTTTAATGTATTTGATTCTAACAATAATTTGATTATACACTAGGGTCTATCAGTGAGACTGTTGAAGTCTTCAGAAATATTAAATATATAAAAGCTGTTTTAAATGTTTGAAGATGTTTAAATTTATAATAAAAACAAGCATTAGTCAAAGCACTCTTAAAATAATGTTTATTACACTTGGAATAGGATTCATTTAGCTACTTAATTTAAGAAAGCTATATTTTGAGGCTTATAACTCCTTTAAAATTAGTATAATAGAAGCTAAACAAAAGCCCTGAACTGAATCCTTTTCTGCACTCAAAAACTGCTCTTCAGGATATCAAAAACTGTATTTAGCTGAGAAACTTTCTGGTATTTTCAAGAGTTGGCATTCAGTTGGGTCAATTGATAGTGTCATACAGAAATTTTTAGTATTAGATTGTGTATCTCCATATAAATACTAATCAAAAACTGTATTCTGTCACAATAGGAGAGATTGGGAATGTGGAGACTGGAAGACAAAAAATTTTTATAATCCACAAATTCTTAAGGGACTATATACCCTAAAATGATGACTACTGAGATTCATAACTCCTACTGTGTTTCAGTTAAGAAAACAAATAGACATACATACACACACATAAAAAGCCTAGAGATTTTTTTTTCATGAAATATTTAGTACCAATTGCTATATGATTCTATATTTTGGGGGGGAAGTATCTAGAAATTGTTTTAAATATGTTTAATAGCAATACTTGAATCTTATTCAATTTATTACTGTCATTTACTACGCAGGAACTTCATTTTAAAAATCTCATTTTCATACTTCGTCATTTTTTTTCTTTGAGACAGTCTTTCACCATGTTTGTTTCCCATAGTCATTTTTTTTTTCTTTGAGACAGTGTCTCACCATGTTTGTTGCCGAGGCTAGTCTCAAACCACTGGGCATAAGAAATTTCCTGCCTCAACTTCATGAGCAGTTGGGATTACAAGTTTGTGCCATGTGCCTGGCTCATACTTTGCAATTATAAGGGACAAAGTATGCTCTCATGTTCTTAGAATGGGTATTGCATTTATCATGCTCATTATAAAAATTTAAATGTATGCCATTGTCTATAGGTGTTTTCCTGAAAACCATCACATTATGTTTATTTTATTGACTTCTTGATTTTTCAATGTGTTACATTTCCTCTCCAGCATGGAATGAGTAGATGGCACATCTGTAAGATAAAACTACAATGAAAAAAAAAGTAATCCTTTTGATCCATGTAGAATGCTCAACAAAGTTCTTTTCTGTCAGCAGATAAACAGGTCTTCCCCATATCATTGTTCAGCTGAAGGAAATATCATCTATGGATGGGTATCTGATGAATACCTATTAAATATTCTAAGCCATTAAATATGCTAATATCCATCCCAATATCGAGGCCAAACAACATTTATATACATGAATGATATTTTATTGGCTTCCTATAAAATCTATCTTTCTCCTCCATCCTCCAACACCCCACCCACGGAGTTTTTTGAATTATGGTTTGGAGTGGTGCCATTAGCCAATATCTAAGAAAGCTATAGAAAAGAGACCTGTAAAAACTTGTGGGGTCTTCTGTAAAGATGTTATGATCTTTGTCATTGGATTACAGTGTCGCTTTTGTGAGTACCTTTTCTGTGAGAAATGGTTTGCTGCTTTGTGAACATAGGAACAGGAGCAGTTGGATTTTGTCTGAGTAGTTGATTTTTTTTTTCTCTTATTGATACTTGGCTTGTAAACTGATTGGCTTTCTCGTGAGAAGTCAGAATATTGAATCTTATGGTAAGTAATCTGATATTACTGTTACATCTGGCTCAGTTTTAACTCTGTACTTTGTTTTTCAGTATTCTTATTTTCTTCATCCATTTTGGAAAAGGCAAAAAAAAAAAAAAATAGTTGAGAAAACCTTGCAGAATACAATATGATAGAGTAAGGAGACAAACTCCAGGCAGACATGGCTTTGAATTTTGTCTCCATTTAGTAATAATGGGATTTTGAATTACATATTTTGACCTTTCTGATTTTCACCTAACTCATTTGTATAATGGGAATAAGGTTGGCGATATTTTAAAATGAATGTGAAAATTTTAAAAAGATTAAGTGACACTTGTAGAGTGTCTTCATGGTGCCTCAGTGGTGCATAGGATTAGAATAACTTTAAAATGTATCATTTAAACTCACATGGTTTGGAGAGTTTAATGGGGCACTATTAGTAATCATGCTGGGACAACCAGCTTAAAAACAGGTCTGTTCTAAGCAAAGATATGTGGGCATCTTGTATATAGAAAAGTATAAATGTCTTTACACTCATATTCACTATCAAGGATCACCTTATTTGTGTGTATGTGTATACTTTTTTTTTTTCCTGGAGAGAATAACATAAGACAAACTACCTTTAGTGGGAGATTTATATTGATTCTAGCCTTTGCATAAATTTGCTTTGGCAAAGTTTGCAGCAGGAAGCAAGGCTCCGAGTATAAGTTTGCAGTTAAGGGAAAATTCTAGTGAATGATCAAGAACGGGTAAAGAAGAGACCAAGAGCTATAGAATTTAGGATATCAACTTATCCAAGAGCAGGGAACATTTATCAGAGGCCTATTTAGCAAAATTAGGACATGAGGTTGTAGTCAATGTCAGATAATTCTGAGGTCAGATCTGGTTTAAGGGATAGTAAGGCTAAGCATATAAGTGGAGATAAAAGGAACTCTGTTCTGGGAGAGATGGATGCAGGGGCCAGAAATCTGGCCTGATGAATTGTGTATTTTGACCTGGTTCATATATTGATTTTTTTCTAAGCTGAGTGTGACCTTGGGCAAATTATTTAAACTCTCTCAGCCCCTAGTTCCAGATCTTGAAATACAGATAATAATGCCTATGCCACAGATTGCCTTATAGACCGAAAAGTACTTAAAATAGTGCCTGGTCCCCAGTAGGCTGTCAATAAATCATCGTCGTCGTCATCATCATCATCATCATCATCATGTCTGTGTATGATGTCTGCATTCTGCAAGCTGATTCAGTGTGTGCCACTGTTAGGAAAAATAACATGAGAGTCGCTTCTTCTTAATTTGCAGGAAACCTAAATTTGTTTGGGATATTCTCCACTGACAGTTTCTCTGAGATCCATGTTTTCCCCTTTGGTGTCTGCTGCTACTTGTTGGCCAGTGGGGGGCAACAGATAACAAAACAAGTGCACAAGCTGCATAAATATTTTGTGCCTTTCTTCCCAAATCAACCCATTAAGTGGTAACTACTTGGGCAAGTTTTAAAACCAGTGTCTGATTTAGAACACTGTGTTTGTGACATCATGAATGCTTCTTTTAGCAGAAGTTTCTTGAAGCTATGGAAAAGTAACACCCTAATTCTTTAGGCTTCATTTTCTCTACCTGCCAAAGCCATGGGATAGACTAAGGTATATCTGAGTTCCCTGTCATTCCCAAGAAGGGTGTCATCTTCTAAATATGGAAAGTCATTTTTCCATCTTCTAAATATGGAAAGTCATTTTTCCATCTTCTAAATATGGAGTCATTTTCCTAAATATGGAAAGTCATCTTCTAAATATGGAAAGTTGTTTTCTTTCTAAATATGAAAAGCACAGTTCCTGTAGTATGTGTCTATACCTTTACTGAATTCCTGACTCCACCAATATGTCAAAAATCTCTCAGGCTGGCGTATTTCACTTTTAAAGGTAAACTGAAGGAGGTAGCGAAATTATTTTCAGTTGTAAGAAAGTATGTCCAGTAGCACTATATAGAGACATAAAGGTCACAAAGCAAGTATTTTCAGAATCAGTGCTTTCCCCACCATAACCCACCCTCTAATCCTCAATGTTTTGTTTACCACACTGTCCTCAAGTTCAACTCTATCATGCTGGTGACCTGTATTGCCAGGCAATAGCAATAGGCCCCTGGGGGCTCTACCTAACTCCATTCTTTTTTGTGGAGAAATGTTTCTTCATAGGTAAGAAACTAAGCATGTCCATCTGGGCTTCATTGGGATCCTAAAAGCCCTCTGAGTGCATGTTGATGATCTCATTTTCAAGTCCCCGTTGTATCATGGGGGCATATCACAGGAACACAAATCACTGTTAGCGAGTGCATTCTTCCAAACTCAGCCCAGGTCTCTTGGAAAATTCAGCCACTTTTAGCTGCTCCTCATGAAGCCTATTTTATGAGAAAAACTATTAAAACATGAATTTTAAGCTTTTTTTGTTCTCTGTTGTGATATCTTTGAAACTTTGAGCTTATATTCAGCCAGACAAATAGTTCAGTGTCTGCTTCTGTTGGCATCTTCCTGATGAATATATTTGGTCCATTTGTTAAACTAGCACCATTTAGCAAGTTAAGTACCTAACTAGCATGCTAAATTAAGTAACTAACTTAGAAGCAAACCCTTTGCATCTCACCTCCTCCCCAAAGTCTTCCTGGGCTACCCTTGCTCTTTATTTTAGACACGAATATTAATTCATGTGGAAGTGTTATGCAAATATGAGTGGCTGTTGCCAATTTTTATCTTCCCTAGACAACTCTGCCACATAAAACATTTGTCACAAGTGAATTAGTATATGTTCATTGATTGATGAGTGCTATTTTTGTCTTCCTAATATTGTTCTTGATTCATGTATTGTCATATATACCGATCAGTGATTCATACATGGTGATCTTATCTCCATGAAAAACTGTACATGTTCTGAGAGGAGGGTAGGGACCAGACTGTATCTACTCTTTGGAGAAAGATTTAGTAAGAATCTGCATTTTATATGTTTTCTAAAACTTTGGCTGCTGAAAGATTGCAGGTCTTTGAGGCAGGCAATCTTCTGTTAATGTGACTCTCCTCTTGGCCATGAACATTTGGTTTTCTTATACCAGTAGACCTTAACCTAAAATTTCATAAGGCTGGATCCAGGGATTATAGTTTCTCTTCACTACAGCAGTTTCAAATGTAGCCAGAAAGAGGAGAAACTCAGAACATACTCCTCGACTATCCATGGTTTCTCTTTCCTAGCTTTCAATTACCTGCATTCAACTTCAGTCCAAAAATAGGTGAGTATAGCACAGTAAGATTTTGAGAGAGAAATAACTTTTATTACAGTATTGTTATAATTATTCTGTTAGTTATTGTTAATCTCTTATGTCTAATTTATAAATCAAACTTTATTATAGGTATGTATGTATAGGAAAAAACGTAGTATAGATAGGGTTTGCTATTATCCACAGTTTCAGGCATTCACAGAGGGCCTTGGAATGTACCCCCTGCAGATAAGGGTGACTACTGTAATTTAGTCTCCTCCACTTCCTTTTCCCAGTGGTGCCTTGAATTGTGAACTTTTTAATATCTTAGAACAGAAGTAGGTCAAAATGTTAGTTAAGAAACAGAGTATGTTAGACATGGGTCATTGGATTTCAAAGTGATTCCTAACAATTGACATCTCTTTGATTTTGGTATAATGAAACTGAGGTATAAAATAGGTTGCCCATTTGGGCTATGATGCGTCATAGAGTACGCTAATGAGAATATGCTGGCTGAAGAGTCTATACTAGATCTTACTTGGGAAGAACGAAGGAGAATCAGTGCCATATGCAATAGAATCCATCATCTGACCATTGTTCATCTAATAAGCGGGGCCACCAATGAGAAGCAGAAATTCTTTAAGGGGTTTGATGAAGGGCCCTGTCTTGTGCTGATAGAATTCTGATTCCAGGACCTGTTTGATTTGTAGAATGATAACAAAGTAATTTTTTAGCATTATCTATATTCCAAGTGCATCATAGCACATGTTGTCCTCAGAAAACCCTGTACATCCTGCATAGCCTATGTTTCCTTGCAAAACATAAAATTACTTTCATTTTATTTTTCTTCCTATTATAAATTGACATAAACACATTTGGCTATTCAAGGTTATTAGATTTTTTTAATTGGTGGTTTTTATTCTGTTTTTTAATAGCAGCGACCTATAGTTATTGAAGTTAGGTGAGAGTTATATGTGTCTTCCTTCATAACCTTGCTGCCATTCACAAGTATATTTTGGACCAAATTCTACTACACATAAATATATTTATTAGAAGGAAACTACAAAATTAGTTATACACCACGCTAGGTGAACAGTGACATCTGTCATCCCCTTCTTTAAGGGTTCTGCCCCCAGCATGCATGAAAGATTGATTGTGACAAACACAACAGTTACTCTAGAGGCATGAGGTGTATGTGATTTATAATCAGCATTGGTAACAAGAATCTTCTGAAATAGTGGTTGAATTAGAGACTTTCAAAAACAAAGCTCAAGTCCCACCTCAAAGGTCCAGTCTTTGTATAACTTGTTGATAGAATAGTATGTTTAGTAGTTTGAATAATATTTCCAGACAATCCAAGGAATTTGAGCACCACAAAATTCACCGATGGAAATTCATATGAAAAACCTGTTTTATGTTAATGAATAAAACCTCTGTTCCAGAGTAGAGATAAGGATAGCGGAAGTGTTTGTCGTAGCTACTATAATGCTTAGATATGTGAGAGCAAACCCAACTCAGACAAGTAATTACCTTGGGTTGGTTGTAAATTAAAACTCTATTTCTTACACCTTGTGTCTCTGTTTTTGTTTCTGTCTCTCTCTCTCTCTCTCTCTCACACACACACACCACTGTGCCTAAGTATTTGACAGTAAATTACAGACATCAAAATACCATTTTATAGGTGAGGACCATTAGGCTCAGGGAGCTTCCTCTGGGTTTACAGCCAGTAATTGAGAGAGGACAGGAGTGACCTCATGGCTTCGGACATATTCGCATATGTTCTTTATATCATGTTATTTATCCGGAGCTTATTATATCTCAGGGTGCTAAAACCCAAGTAACTGTATTTAATTTACTAAGAAAACTGTACTATGCTTTACCAAGAAGGATATTCTGAGAACTTCTGTAAAATATGTACCTACTGTGTGTGCTGTCTTGGGGCATACAGAGACTTCTCTGCTAGTGAGTCGGTTTGCTCTTTGTGGAAATGCGGAAGGATCTAGGGGAAGGGCATGGAGATGATTCTGTGGGAGTCACAGACTCAACAGAATGCTGAATTGGGGGCAGCCAGCATGCTTAGGCTGGGAAAAATTGTGAAACAGTGAGAGGAGATAGGAGCCTAAAGCACACAGCTGGACCTTGAACAGAAGAGGCATGGTATGGCGTCATCTTCTGCTGCTTGGTCTAAGTGATGGTGGGTTTAGTTCTTTGGTGACTTGCAAAAGAAAGCTTACAGATCTCAGTGGGAATCTGTGGAATATTCAGTTCTAGTTCAGAAGGACGGCACTGCATCATTTCTATTTCAGATCGTTGCCTGCCAATGGTAATAGCTTCACACTGGAAAGAATTTTTTTTTTTATTATGGTTACAAGTTTAAGACAATTTTGTAAAAGATCTTTCCCAACTTATTTTCTTGAGGTCTGATTGTTGTCATAAATACTTAGGATGTGATATATAATTATATTTGCATTTACAGCTCTCCATGAAAGTGTATCAAAAGGTTATATATATTAGCTGATCATGTTTTGTAATGAGAATAGAATCAGAAATTGTAGCTATTTGTAAATCCTCTTAGAAGATATACGAAAGTGTCACTTTCTTCACTGCTTTTAATATAGAAATTTATATTTATTGTAAGTGTTCTTACTCATTCTTTAAACACATTTTTGTTGAAAACATTATTTGACAGATTATAACACAATAATTTGATTTGGTAGGCTTTCTTATCTAATGTTCAAAGTATTTGGGGGAACTGTTTTTTCACCCATCTCTGAATGTTCATCCTCCATACAGAAGGTGACTGAATTGGCAGTCATTATTGAAAGAAAAATCAAATTTCCCATTCTCTATTCTGCCCCACCAACATGTGGATGTGTTACAGTACTTGGTTTCGTACTCTTTAAACATTCTGCTAGCTCTTACTGAACCGAGTGATAAGCTCTTTCGGGGGACTTGGCTAATTTCAGTTTGTAGGCACGTTCAATCTGAGATTACTCTAAACATTTAGAGAATGTTTATCTCCTGGAAAGTAATCAGCCTATTGCAGATTTCTTTTCTTTTCTTTTTTCAGCCTTTATGGAAGGGCCTGATTAATTTTCTTTTTCCCTTTCAAGTAACACATAGAATGAGTGTGTGTGTGTGTAAGTGTGCATGCATATGCATGATTGCATATACCATACATATACAAACACATACTTTCTCTCTTTCTATTCCCAAATTCATTCATCTTCTGAAATCACATTAGAAGAGGAAAAACTTGTGCCTTAATTGATCCTTGCCTTAGGAAGATCAATGGCAACAGAAATGAGAGAATATGTGGACCCAGGAGGGAAATTTCTGGCCTGGTCCACTGTCCACCCTGAATTGAAGATTCTTTGACTCCTAGGTTTCTATTATTTCAACTACACTTATGCTTCCTCTGAAGACTATTAGAATTCCAAGACTCCATAGTAACACAAACCTCATAAGAATTATCTTTGTTGATAAAGCAAAAGAATAACAAATTTTTATTTAGTAATTTTGATATTTTAAAAGGTGGAAGCTACAGATAGTATCCTTTTTGCATTTTAACTAATTGTAGTTGTTAAGAAAGCACCTCCTTCTGTTCACTTTTAAAGTGTCTTAGTTTAGATGATAGACTATAGCATCACCCTAGCGGTGGATTATGATGTTTCCCTCCTGGAGTCATATTTTTATTATTTAAATGTAGATGATCTTTCTTGACCAAGTGATTGTGTACATCAGCCCTTATCCATTCTTCTGTTGGTATCAGAGTGTAGCCCCCAACCTCCTGTCTCCCTGTCTCTCATGCCAGCCCCCAGTACCTCCTGGGTTCAGGGTTCAGTGATTAACTGGCCTCTTCTTCCACTCTGTCCACTCCTTGTTGTTCAGTAAACACATAATTATTTTCAAGATTCTGAAAGACTTTGTGACAAGCAAATACAAAGGAATTAGAAAGAAGTTAACAAAATAAAAACTATGAGTAAGTTTCAAAATGTAGAAATCTTTAAACCTGTTAATTGATTTTTTTAGTGAAATACAAACAATGCTAGATTTTCATTCTCACTAAAATAATACATTTAACATTTACTATGACATAAGTGCGCTTCTGAGTTCCCTGTAAATGTTAATTTATTTAAATTATGTAACTGTCTTAAGGGATTGGTACCATTATGTGCCATTTTAATTTTCACTTGACAAATGAAGAAACTAAAGCTCAGAGGTTAATTTACCTACTAAAAACAAGTGTTGAAGGTGAGCTTTAAACTTAGTAATCTGGCTCAGAAGTCTGTGATCCTATCTGTAACCCAATAGTTTAAAGTGTGGTCCCTCCAGTACGGGAACATCAACATCACCTGGGAATTTGTTGCATCAGAAACTCTTCGGAAGGGATCCATCTGCAAACTATAAGTGGTGCTCATTCATGTTTGAGAAATGCACATCTTTCAATAATTTTTGTATTAAAAAAGTGATTAATACATCTGTAGTATTTATTTATGAGTGATCAAAAGTTACTTCAGAAAATTTGGAAAAATATATAAAAGTTTAAAACTGAAAATTGAATTGGTGGCCATTATGATTATTATAATTTTATAATCTGCTTGTATTTGCTTAATGTATTGTGAAAACCTTTTTAGGCATTGACTTTTTTTCTTAAATTTTTTATTTCTATAGGTTTTTGGGGAACAGGTAGTATTTGGTTAACTGAGTAAATTCTTCAGTGGTGATTTGTGAGATTTTGGTGCACCCATTACCCAAGCAGTATACCCTGACCTCAATTTGTAGCCTTTTACTCCTCACCCCATTCCCATCCTTTCCGCCCGAGTCTCCAAAGGCATTGACAATTTTAAAATATTATTGTAAATGATTCCCTGCATTTCCAACATGCAGATGTTATATTTGTATGTGGGATTTACTGGTTTTTTTAAAATGTTTGAGATTTTGTTTAATTGCGATGTAACTCACATACCATATTACATTGTCTCTATGCTCAAAAGAATCTGCACCTGGAGATCAGAGAAAATTCACTTACCTTTTGTCGTAATTACTTCATGCATTTGATCTTTACGTTTAATTCTTTAACCTCCATAGCATTTGTTTTATTGTGATATTAGATGTAGATCTAATTTTTAAAAACTTCAAAAAAAAAGTAATTACCCAAGTGTAATTAACTAATTCATTCCTTTTAGTTCTTTAAAAAAGCCTAGCAAAATAACTGGGTATGGTTTAGTAAATATTTGTTAAATAAATGAGTTTCATTAGACATCTCTGAATCTCAGAAATTCCCTGTTGTTTTAATGAAGGTTTCAGTTTCCTTACCCCCTCTTCTAATTTTGCAAATTCTGACATGGAGCATTAATTAGTTGCCCTTGGGTCTGTATATCTTTTACCTCATAGAGGAAACCCAGTTTGATTCCCATACCCACACCTTCTTGCCTAACACAGTGACTCTGATGGCCCGTTCTGCGAGGATTACTTCTTCCCTAACAGAATCTCAGTTGCATGTGAACTTCACCTTAAGGGAAGATGGAAACTAATACCCGTGTGGTGTTCTACAGTTTGTACTTTCACAAGCATGGATCTCATCTTCACAGGGAAATCCAGAGGTATTGAAGCAGGTATTAATTAATACCACTTAGCAAAGTGACTCCCATCACCGTGCCACCACCATCATCTTTGCCATTATCGTCAGAACTAAGAGTGAGCATTTTGGTGCAACAATTTTTAATGTCATGTGGTTTTACGTGCTCTCCCTGTAATAGCTTATCTAATTTGTATAAAAACTCAAGTTTTCATGGTGGCACAGAAGAGGAGGAAGTTGGCTAAACTCACAGCAAGGAAGGAGAAAAGATCAATATTTTGTAGATGTACAATCTAGTAAATGCTTATCACTAACTCTACTAAATATGTACTAAAATGCTTATTGAATTGATGTAATTTATCTTTATAAGGCATATGGCATTCAGGGGGTTAATATGTCCAAGGACAAATGGCTAGCTGTTTTGTAAGAGAACTGCAGCTAAACTCAGAGGTTCTGATTATAAAATTTTTATCAACTGCAAAAAGGAAGTGGCCTACAGGACAATAGCCCAGAGAGTCCACATTTGAAACTAGGTTTCAGTCCTTCTACTGACATGCATTACCTTTTGGTCCTTCAATTCTTTCAATTTTTCTAAGCCTGTTTCTGCAAGCATAAAATGGAGAGAATATTAATGTATTTCTAGGAGAAATTGTGAGGCTAAAGTAACATTTAAAGTGCCTAAAATCTGCCTAGTAGACAATAGTGTCCTCGCATATCCCAATGAATCAACATATTCTATTGAAACAGTAGATAGTTTAGGCGAGCTGACTTGTGGATCTCATATGGGTACTGACATAGCAAGGAAAAAAATTACTTTAGTGCATTTATTATTCATCCTCTACCCCCATCGAGCGACAGAGATTTGTAGAAAATTTAGTTCCAAATGTTTCCCCCTATTCTTTTCTTCTGGAGTCTTCTGCTATAATTACAGTCCAAAACCAGTAACAGGAGAACTTCTGAAGGTATGGAAATCAAGCATTATTCTACCAGGAAATAATACTCCTCTGTCTGAAAGTTTCCAAATTTGTTCCTAAAAAGTCATCTTATTTTTATATCTCTTTTCCAGTATTCTCCAAAACCTCCCATCCTACCACCGCCTCCCTTTTGGTCTGTTGCAGAATTTTCTAGCTGTAGCAGTGACACATGTTGTCACCAATTTGAAATTAATCTTTTTAAATGAACTGGCTGAACTGGAGTTTAAAAAAAGTATTCTATTTACCCTATGCCTATCCCTGGAAGGTTTCAGGCTAATGGTTGTTCCATATCGTTTTGACCAGTGGAATTTGGGGGCTCCAGTCTGCTAGTTACATTTTTAAGACTTTTAAAGAGTATTTTTAAGACAGACTTGAGGAAAGGAGTTACATGAGGGGTTATTTCAAAATTGCTTTAAAGATGATGATGCTGATTGGGAGGCTGAAAAATAATTCCTTATTTTTTAGTAAATTTTTTTTCCTTCTTTAATTAATTTCTAGTATAGACATTACTTGACTCATATTCTTTGGTCTTTAAGTTTGTGTTCTTTAGGTAAGTGCTATTTAAAAGCCAGGCAGCATCAGCAGCACCTAGGAGTGATTAGAAATTCAAATTCTTGGCCCTTATCTGCACCTGCCCAGCAGAGGTGGGGCTCAGGAATCAGTGACTTAATAAACCCTCATATTTCTTTTTATTTGTATAATTTAGAAAATACAAATGCAGTGTTGTTACATGGATTTATTGTGTAGTGTTGAAATCTGAGCTTGTACTATAACCATCCCGGAATAATGTTCATTGTACCCAGTAAGTATTTTCTCATCTCTCACCCCTCTCCCACCCTTTCACCCTTCCAAAGCTTAATATCTGTTATTCTATACTCTATGTCCGTGTGTACACATTGTTTAGCTCCCACTTATAAGTGAGAACATGCAGTATTTTACTTTATTTTTTAATTGTTTCAATTACGAAAATGGCCTCCAGTTCCATCCATGTTGCTGCAAAAGGTAGGATTTTATTCTTTTTTTATCACTGAGTAGTATTCCACGGTGTGTGAGGGCAAGAACCAAATCGGTTGTGTTTATTGTTTTGGCAGAGTCGATGTTCAGTAAATACTTGTTTAATGAATGAACACCAAAGCAACATTTTATAAAATCCAGTCCTCTGTTGATGGATACTTAAACTGATACGTATCTTTGATATTGTGAAGAGTGTTTTGATATACATACAAGTACACATAGCTCTTTGATATAATTTCTTAATGATTAGTTTGCAATGAGATGAAGACTCAGAAAGCTTTCTACTTTCTAGGTTAGTGCCTGCTGAGTTGAACTGCTCACCATTCCTCTCCCTAACCCTGTTTTTCTCTTCCCTTCTTTTGCTCCCTCACCATGAGACCTTTCCCGTGGCATCTTTCATGTCCTCTCTGTTATTGAGCATCTGCTCATGGTCTCTGACTTAATGAAGATGTCAGCTCATTCATGAAGCATTTCTTGGATCTCAGTCTTCCTCTCCACTCTACTGACCTGTCCTGCCCCATGCATTTAGCATCTTTCATAGTGCTTTGGGGTTCATTCATTAAACAAATATTTATCGAGCATCTGCTGTTCAATACAATAAGTCAAAACAATAAGCACAACAAATTTGGTTCTTGCCGCCATGGAGCTTTTATTTTATGTGCTTGGGAAATTGAATTTCACTTATGTAACTTAACTCACTCTATGTCATCCTGTTGTCATTATTCTTGCCCGTTTTATGTCTTCCACCATATCAAAAACTCCATGAGATCATCGTATTCTCTCCTCCAGCCTCCTGTCTCTGGCACCTGGCCTACTGTTTGCACATGGTAGTTGTGTAATATATTTTAGACCCGCAGAGGCTCCTCTGCATTCTAACTAAACTGACCTCTGACATTGATTACTATGTGCTGCCTTCTAGTCTTTGGTCTTTGGGCTTCCATGGTGATCTATTCAGCATGACCTACCCCTCTTTTGCAGCTGTTCTAGGCATTCCTGTCCTTCAAGAATCCATTCCCATTTATCTTCTTTATCCACAAAGCCTTTTCAGATTATTTTGACACGTGCTGATCTCTTCCCACACTCTAGTCTGAATATTTCTTTGTATTATTCTGGAACTATTCAGTGACACATGTTTGTTAGGTTCATATTATACTAGGCATCATCCCTCTGCTGAGTTTTAAGCTGCCTGAGGACAAAAAATGAAAATGGAACTTGTTTAGCACTTAGTAATATGTCTTGTCTATAAGTGCTGAATAAATCTGGATGAGGAAATGCACAATAATGCACACAGTAGTGACTCACTAAAACTCCATCTTCGACACTTTTAGAGACCATGGTTCACATGTCCTGTCCCTTGCTCAGAGTGAGTAACTGGTCTTCTACCAATACGGAGAATAATCCTCAAAAAGATAGGCCACTGTATGCTCACCAAGGTTTTCTATTCTGGGCACCCAGAACCTTTACTTTTTATCTATTCATAACATTGATATCTATTTATAATATCAGGATTGGTTTTTTTTCTTAGAATTTTAAGAAACCAAAAATGCTTTTTGACTATGTCTAATCAACAAAATAATTATTTTCTTGCATCTATGACATAGGTATTATTGCTGCCTGTATTCTTCAGATAAAGCTATATATTATATATTGATTAAAAAATATACTTCAAAAAAATGAAGATAAACTTAAGTATTGTTTCTGAAGGTAATCTGCATTTTCCTCAGTAAAACAGATTGTCTCTGAATTACAGTGGTTTAACTTACAATTTTTAACTTCACAATGATACGAAAATGATATGCCTTCCATAGAAACCATAATTTCAATACCCATACACCTATTCTGTTTTTCACTTGCAGTGCAATATTCAAGAAATTAGATAAGATATTCAAGAAATTAGATAAGATATTCAATACTTATAAAACAGGATTTTTGTTGGATGATTTTGTCCAACGATAGGCTAAAGTAAGTGCTCTGAACACCTTTAAAGTTGGTTAGGTTAAGTTATATTTGGTAGGTTAGGTATAATTTTCAACTTACGATATTTCTTATTTAGGATGAGTTTATTGGGGTATAACCCTATCATAAATCAAGGAGCATCTATAATAATAACCTTTTTTTTTTTTCTTTTGAGACAGAGTTTTGCTCTTGTTGCCCAGGCTAGAATGAAATGGCGCAATCTCAGTTCACTGCAACCTCCGCCTCCCGGTTTCAAGTGATTATCCTGCCTTAGACTCCTGAGTAACTGGGATTACAGGCATGCACTACCATGCCTGGCTAATTTTGTATTTTTAGTAGAGATGAGGTTTCTCCATGTTGGTCAGGCTGGTCTTGAACTCCCAACCTCAGGTGATCCACCTGCCTCAGCCTCCCAAAGTGCTGGGATTATAGGCATGAGCCACTGCGCCTGGCCCAATAGTAATAACCATTTATAAGAGTTGACTGGGTGGTAAGTGAACACTTTATTTAATTAGCAAATCCTCATAAAACACTATGTACTAGGCATGATTTTAAGCCATATATATATATATATGCACAAGACGTGCTGAGAAAGAAGGACATTACATAGAAAAATAAATGAGTATTACCTAGTGTTCTGTGAGCCATAGGTATTTATTGTCCAAATGGACTTATATATATATATATATATATACAGACATTGAATCTTTACAATAGTCCAAAGTGGTGGGCATTGTTATCCCAGTTTTATAAATGAGGAAACAGAGGCACAGAGAAGTTAGATGACTTGCCCAAGGTCAGAGAGCAGTAGGTGGTTGAGCTAAGATTCCAACCTTAGAAGAATTGCTCTACAGTTTTATTCCCTTTATACTCTTAAGCAATATGCTGCGTTTATCTCTTGTTCTTCTGTATTCCCGTCTGTGTGTCCCAAAGGGTCTTGGTCCTATATGATGCTTTCCTCTGATTACTGCATACAGGACATTTTTAGTTTGAACTTATTGCTGAATCTTTCTAGCTTTATCATGTTATGGTTATGTGCTTTCAGTCTTTCTGGTGGTTGATTTCTCAAATTCACATTATTCTGCACAGTGTGATATTGGGAGAAGAAATTTCAAGTTCCTTTCAAGGGAAAGCCTTGAAAGGAGGGAGGCAAACTTAAAGTAGATCTTTCTTTTCCGAAGCCCCTAATACTTCCTCTGAAGTCCCTTCCTTCATTCCGATGCCTAGGCAATAAGCAATAGTTTAGCACCTTTGTTTAATTAAAAGCTTGTATGTGTTACTTCTTCCTATAGGAGAAGCTTTGTATGAATAAGGCAGTACCGTACATATCTACTTCACAATGCAGTGCTGAGTGCCTGACATACAGTAACCACTTAATTTGATGAATTAGTATATGAATCAATATTGTGAATCACAAGTGAAGCATATGATTTAATTCCTTAGAATTTCAGTGAGTTTGTACATACGTGTATGTGTGCAGAAAAGAAAATTCTAATATATATTTATTTTTATTTTTTTGAGACAGAGTCTCGCCCTGTCACCCAGGCTGGAATACAGTGGCGCAATCTTGGCTCACTGCAACCTCTGCCTCCTGGGTTCAAGCGATTCTCCCGCCTCAGCCTCCTGAGTAGCTGGGACTGGAGGCACATGCCACCATGCCTGGCTAATTTTTTGTATTTTTAGTAGGGACAGGGTTTCACCGTGTTAGCCAGGTTGATCTCAATCTCCTGACCTTGTGACCCACCCACCTCAGCCTCCCAAAGTGCTGGGATTATAGGCGTGAGCCACCGTGCCCAGCCTAATATCTATTATTAACAAATTTTACCAAGCACCCGAGCATGCATGGTAATATCCTAGTTACAACCCAAAGTTAGGTAAAAAGACATGGTAGTAGCTTTTTAAAAAAATTCCTTATGATTTAAAGCACACAAACAGTGTTGCTGATGAATTTGCACAAGACGTGCTGAGAAAGAAGGACATTACATAGAAAAATAAATGAGTATTACCTAGTGTTCTGTGAGCCATAGGTATTTATTGTCCAAATGGACTTATGTGAAAGGTTTCTAATGGAAAGATAACAGACTTACGGCCTCTTCAGATAGAGGCATTAGTATTCTGATCCAAGAGCTTCAGGAGGCATTAGTTTACTTTGAATATTTTTATATCTTTTTACTACTGGGGCCTTCAGTATTGGAACAAATTGATGTCTAGAGTCCAAAAAAAGCTGTTTAGTGTGTGATAGTGGAAAATTAACTAATACATTTGTCCTGCAGGCTTCTGGCTTTTACAGTTATGCAAAATCAGTAGAATACCCACAGCCTCTTTTTTGAATGCCCAATATCTTCATTGGAAAGTAGGGAAATCTGTTTAATTACTGACTTCAAATGAATGGCATAAGGATTAATTTACATTTTCATATTTGAATTTCTGTTCCTGTCTCCAGTAGCATTCTCTAGGAGTGAGAATAGTGAATGATCATCCCAGAATTCCAGAGTTATTTTTTAGTCATGACCAATGTGACCATCTGTGCACTATCTCCATCAAAATGGAGATTTAAGATATATGAAGCAAAGGTGTTGTACTGTGAGGGTCTTGAAAAATGGGTGTGCTAAAAAGGAAATCCAAGGACAAAGTTAACTTGGAAGTCTGTAGCATTGCGTCTGAAAGTTCAAATTTCTGGCAACTCCTGGTCATATCAATCTAAATGGTTATTATTTGAGGCATGCATGTACTAGGTCTACATTGACCACAGAGTCTTAAAAGCAGTAAGAGATCAGCAAATCCAATAATAGAATAATTTTGTTTCTTTCACATTTGGTGTTAAATTTGTATCAGGGAAACAGGGAAAAGAGAAGAGAAAGTCCTCTGGCATTTTCTCAGTTAATTTCTTCTCTAATTGCTGTTTGGCCTAGTTCTTTTTTTGTCTGTGTTCACTCCTTGCAGGCCTCTTGGCTGCTTTTGCATCTCAAGGGGGTAGCATATTCAGGACTCTACTTTCAAACATGTGTTTCTAAAAGGCAGAGTAAGACATCTGCCACCCACCCACTCTCCTGCCTACCAGGACATTCCTCATCTTCCTTTAGCTGGAGTATAAAATTAACCTCCTGCCCACACTCAGTGGAAGGGGCTAGATTTATTTTTTCTAAGCTGCCTTTTTCTTTCCTCCCCCCAACCCCTGCCATTTCTCCTAATGGTAGAAAAAATATAGAATCAGATAGATGAAGGTGTAAAAGAAAAATATTAATACAAGGCCTGTTTCCTTTTAACTGTATGGCAAATTCAGTTACCCATTTTACTTGGATCTTGGAGTCCTGGTTTTGTGATCTAACATGTAATCTACCAACCTGACAGACTTTCCCTCTTTTGCCTCAGTGACTTCATGTTATATGGAATAGGAGTGGAACGGGAAAGATACCACTCATGATGGTTGCAATAAGGTTCTCAAACGTCTGTAGCTGGGGGAGGGGAAGTTCCAGGTCTTAGAAGGCATGACACACCAGAACATACCAGAAGAGAACCATCCAGTAGAGGTATTTTTTTCCACCTCATGCAGAGATGCAGGAGTTACTAGTGAAGGGAATCAGAATGAATATGCCATCTACAAAATGTCACTTTGATATAAGGACTATTTTGAGCTGAAGGGAATAGATGAAAAGCAACACAGGAAGAGCTGCTCACCCCTTCCCACTTGCCTAAAAACAGGGCATAAATTTCCCTTTGTGAAGGTTTCCTCCTCCTCTTTCCTGTATCAGGAGGAGAACAGCCCTCATCGGCAGAGACAAGAAAGTAGGTTCTGAGATGAGTCTGCACAAAGAAACATTATTAAAAAATTCTTATCTTCTATTAGTTTTCCCATATATATACCTTCCCACAGTTTACTTATCCATACAAGCCCACACTCCTTTTCCTTTAATTCCTTCCCCGCAATGTACTGCCCTTTGTTAAAATGGTATATTTCTTTTCTGTGTAAGCGCCATGCACATAAAAATTGAAAACACCAATGAAATTTGTATGTCTCTCTCCTGTTAATCGGTCAGTTTTATTCACAGAACCTGAGAGTAAAGGAAAAAATTTTTCCTATATACCATACACTGGTGAGGAATTGTCATTTGGCAACTTCCCTTTCCTGACTCAGGCACAATTCTCTAGAAGTCATTTAGATGTCTGGGTCTCAAATGAAATTTACCCCTTGTTATGGATTTTATTCTTTTAATCAACACACATTTGTTGAGCACCTTCATAATAAGGCTTACTTCTTTTACTTATGTAGTTGACAATCTAGTAGATGGAAATTCTTAGGGTCTTTAGAGACTTTAGATTTTCTCCAGTAAAAATTACTATAAAAACAGAAGATATCGTGCCATCCATCAACCCGTCTGTTATCTGTCTTTCTATCTGCTTGTAGAATGCTGTATTTGGACATAAAGTGACCCAATTTTATAAAGTATTAATAAATGTTTGACCTTCCTGATCATAATGTTCTTCTATAAAATAAAGTCTTATAGCTAGGAATGGATACTCTTTTTTTTTTTTTTTTTTGTGAGACAGAGTCTCACTGTGTCACCCAGGTTGGAGCACAGTGGCGAAATCTCAGCTCACTGCAGCCTCTGCCTCCTCAATTCAAGTGATTCTCATGCCTCAGCCTCCCAAGTAGCTGGGATTACAGGCACACAACACTACTCCTGGCTAATTTTTTGTATGTTTAGTAGAGACGGGGTTTTGCTGTATTGACCAGGTTGGTCTTGAACTCCTGACCTCAGGTGATCCACCCACTTTTGCCTCCCAAAGTGCTGGGATTACAAGCGTGAACCACCACACCTGGCCAAAGGTAGGAATGGATATTCTAATATCTTGTTGTATTCATCTGTTTTCATGCTGCTGATAAAGACATACCTGAGACCGGGTAATTTATAAAGAAAAAGAGCTTTAATGGACTCACAGTTCCATGTGGCTGGGAAGCCTCACAATCATGGCAGAAGGCAAAAGACACATCTTACATGGTGGCAGGCAACAGAAAATGAGAACCAAGTGAAAGGCAAAACCCCTTATAAAACCATCACATCTTGTGAAACCTATTCACTACCACAAGAACAGGATGGGGGAAATTGCCTCTGTGATTCGATTATCTCCTGCTGGGTTCTTCCCACAACACATGAGAATTATGGGAGCTACAATTCAAGATGAGATTTGGGTAGGAACAAAGCCAAACTATATCACTTGTAAAAAGTGGAGGATGGCAGTTTTGAAACAAATATACAAAACAAGCAGATATGTAGGGATTCTACTTCCTAAGAATTAAGTTAGACCTACTTGGCCTGCCTAACTCAGATAATTCTTAAGGAGGAGAATCCATTTATTTAAAAAGGCAAATGTATTTCTGATTCTCTGGAAAGAGTTTCATTAGAACATTACCTGGCATTATAATTTAATGGAGGTTCTGATTCTTCCCCCAATATTTCCAATCCGTATTACTAAACCATTGTTCTCTTTTGGCCAATGGTTGTCTTATTTGAATGTGTGTTAAAACCACCTGGAGGGCTTGTTAAAACACAGATTGCTGGCTCCTACCCCCAGAATTTCTGATAGGTTAGGAATGGAGCTAAGATTTTACATTTCTGGGTGATGCTAATGCTGCTGATTGAGGGACCACACTTTTGAGATCCACTGCTGAAGGTCACAACAAGCCCCAACAAGGATAAGTTTGGATACAATTAGCTCCTGTTTGTGGATCCCTGAACAGTTTAGCATTCATTTGCAGATTTTCACTTCTACCTAACATTGGGCTCCATGACCTTAAAGCATGGCGAGAACTGAGGGGTAGTGATCTCCCAGAAATATTTTATTTCAGTGTAACTTGTCAAAGCATCACTTTGCCTAAAAGTACAAACGTATTAGGTGAGTCAAGATCCACTTGACCATAATGGACAATGGGAGAAGTTACTGATGTAATTGACCTTATCTGTCAGCATATTTGTTAGAAGTCAAGAGGTGTTAAATCTACTAGTGCCTCATTGCATTACATGGGAATCTGGGCCTTAATGCTGCACTTCTTAGTGAAGTTCTTTGGCTTGTTAGGAAAGGGCAATAGTAAACATGCGTTATACGATGCATATTGGACTGCTTTTGGAGGAGTTACAAGATCACATGCACTAAACATGCATCTCCCTCTTAACTTTCTTAGCAGCTGTAATCTATGTGATGCATGAAATGCCTCTATCTATGTTACTTGTGCGTTTTCTCAAGGTTTTGAGTCTTCACTCAGAAATTTATTGTATGTCCTTGAGCAAGTTTCTTATTGCCTCCAACTGGGCTTCATTTTCCTTCTCTGTTAAAGGGATAATACCTGCTGTTACTTAGAGTTGATTTGAAAATGAAATCAGATAGCCTGTAAAATGACTGGTATATAATAGATACTTAATTCTTCCCTTTCTCTTTTTATGTTGTTAGCTTAACATTAAAACAAAATAAAATTTAATTGACATTTCCTGATTTCAAACATAATTGGAAAGATTCTTTCATGTCATGATGTTTCAAAGTTGTTTTCAAGTGTCAGACTAGAGGCTCTCCTAGTTTAAAGATGTAAATTTTAAATTCTGATTCCTTACTCTGTATCATGCTTTCTGCTCCATCTCAACAGAATGACAATGGCTAGCATCTAAGTGTCTACAACTACCACAAATTCTGATACCATTTATCATTTTCAAGGTAGCAAGTTTGAAGGTGCCTTATGGTTCTGATAGGTACTGATAACTTACCAAGTTCCGTTGTGATAAAACCAAGTGTTTACCTTGTCAAGAATCATTCAAGCTGTTTGGAATATGTCCTTTTCGGGGGTGTGGGTACTACCTGGAGGCAGGAATATGGAAGACTGGTTCTTACTGGGTGAGTTGGGGAAGTATTTGAATTGTGCCCTAATGCCCCAAATCTATAAAAAAGGGATATGACTGAGGGAAGTTCTCTGCTGCTTTGTAATTTTCCAAGACACTTATTTACTGAGTCCCTTGGGAACCCAATGGGAAACATGACACTATATCTTACTTACCGTCACGTTCCCAGTGGTTAGCCCAGTGTCCACACAGAAAGAGTTCAATGGTTATTTTTTAATAAAAGAGCTTATTAAAATAGCACAGTGGTCTTGGAATTTCTACACAATCCCAAATCATCCAAGAATCTCATGACAGGCTGGCAAACAATTTTTTCAAAGACCTCTTCAAATTTTCAGTAAAGCATGGACATCCTATAAAAAGACCCCAAGGCCTTGTGGAGTTTATTAGTTGATCAGCTCTGTAGTGGACTGAGAGTCTATCCTTATGGTGATTACTGGAGAGCACTGCTGCATGCTCTGCACCATAGTAATATGGTTGCTGAAGAATCCTCACTCTTTCAGAACAGAATGTTAGAGCAGGACCTTCGAGGTTGCCCAGGGCAATCTCCTCATTGTACAGAGGAGGAAACTCACTTCTCTCACAGGCAGACTGTTTTCTGGCACAGAAATGCCTCCCAGTACCTTTCCCTACCTGGTAATGAACCCAATCCTAAGTTCTCTAATTTAGTACAAATAATTGTTAGGCCAGGCTCTACAGAGGGAACTGTTAATGGTGGTTCTTTACCCTGACAGTTGCTTGCTGCTGAGGCTCACCATGATTGGTATTTGGAATAGTGCTCCCATTTCCTGAGGCCACTAGCACTGACCTTTTGGCCATGGGATTCTGTCCCTTTTCCCTTCAACATGAAATCTTTAATTAATAGCATCTAAAGGAAAGCAAGAGAAAGGAAAGCTCTCTTGCCACTAAGGAAAACCAAGAAGCTGATTTAAAATAATGAGACACTTCTGGTTGGATGAAAAGAGATGTGCCAAGAGCAGAGCCCAGGGATACTGGAAGTGGTTGGTACATATTCAGGGCCAGAGAGGTGCTCCAAGTGGACATCAATGAAGCAAAACCATACAAGTAACCTTTTTAAGGCCATTGTGCCTTATGCAAGCCTCAGATTTCACTGGATTTTCCTGTTGTTTCTTATTATCAAAATTTCTACATAATCCAGAATGATCCAAGAATCTCGTGAAAGGCTGGTAAACAATTTTCTTCGAAGACCTCTTGAAATTGGCAATAAAACATGGAACATCCTATAAAGACCAAGACCTTGTGGAGTTTATGAGTTGATCAGCTCTGTAGTGGATGCAGTAGCATTTTAATTATCTAAATATAAAAATGACTTTTCTCCTCCCTATTTTTTGTGCCTCTTTTATTTCTTCCTTGACCTCTACTCCCATGCATGTATGGGGAAGACATTTCAGAATGTCCATGAGCTGGTAGGTTATCTCCATTTAAGTCATTGATTGATGTATTAATAACTTTTCTTTTTCCTGGCTCTTTTGTGGTATGAGGGGAAGAAGGGGATTACTGGACAGGCTAATTGATTCGACTGCATAAATAACTCTGGCCCCTTAAGGATAAACACCCTTTGTTTCCTTAGTGCAGCTACAAGACTTTTGCATTTACTGATTTGGGGTGTCTTGGTCAGTTAGGTGAGGGTGAAGAATTTCAAGCAGCCATCCCAAACCTGTAACCGGAAATGATTTTGTTGCCAATAACAAGGAAAAGCAGGCTAATAACATTTCAATTTTTAAATTTTTGGCCACATTTTTCTTTCATGGTGAAATGTTATTGAAGTATAACTGCTTGTTGAACACACATTAATCCTGAAATTGGTATTGAATCCAATCACATATAGCTGAATTTGCTGGGCTGACTGCAAAAGCCTTTTGACATTTGAGGCCAAATGTTCAAATCACAAAGCTGAAGGTCATGGCATGTATTAGACAGGGAAGAATTAAGAAGATTCATAGCCTCCACAATTTCTGGCACAGTCTTTATAAACCTGTCACCATCACCAATGCATTATTCATCAGATTAGGTGAAGGAAATATTTGTTTGTTTGTTTTTAAATCATACTTCATTATAAAGGATGGTGGAGTCAACTTGTATTGTCAAATGGGAAAGCATCGTATTTCAAACTTGGGCCCTTTCTGTTTCACTAATGAGCCTTGTGTTTTGATTTCTAACATATTGTTGCATGTATTTTTAGCTTGATTTTATGCCATCGGACAATCCTATAACTGGAAAACATTGCATGAACATGGCTCATTAGGTATTTTTAGATCTGCTGTGGCCTTTAGACAAGTGTAACTAAACTAGAGGAGCCTAACTAAGCAGGATTTAGCTCCACGATTCATCATCATTGAAAGGGACTAGAGCAACTAGTGAGTGTCAGCCAACCCACCTGAGCAAAAGAGCCAGTCTCTAAATGATTTGGAAGTTTGGAGTGAAGAGAAACAATAAACTTACTTTTACATACACAAACTCCAAATGTACCGACTTGAATTATCACTTTCCATTTACTCCCAGAAAAATTAAAGTTCTCTTAACTGGGCAGTGTGATGCCAGATAGTAGCTCTGCTGCTTGCTCGCTGAGAATGGGCGGGGCGGAGGGGGGGATCGGGTAGCCGGGGCAGCATTGGGTGTTCAAAACATTCCTGAGGCTTGCTTTCCCTAGAAGACGTTATAATCTCCCCAGGGAGGCTTTCTTGACAGCTTGAGAGACACCAGAGTGGAGCCAACTCAGGAATCCTCATGGAAATGTAGGTTAGAACAAACTGCACATCAGGAAATATTCCAGATGCTGCAACATAAAATGTAAAACCTGAACTTGTTAACTGGAAATTACACCAGGACCACAAAACCTCTGAAATACACATGACTTCATCAAATTATTCAAAATCCCATGGGTAAGGTAAAGTTTAAACCAAGGAAATGCAATAGCTACAGTGCTAAACCACAATGCCAATTAATTTTTATTCATTGATTTTTGAGAGCATGTTTTATTTATCACTCCTACATCTTTTACTCCTTTTGTTTCGAGCATGATGCAGAGTTCTTTAAAGATATGCAAGCTGCTTGAAGCCTTTGCACACATATTGGAGACAATTTTCCTTATCTATCTCTCTCTGGCTGTTTTTTTTTTTTTTTTTTTTTTTTTTTTTTCCTTGCTGTGTTCTGGGTATATGTCCTTCAGGCTAATTTCAATCATCCTGCCCTTTACTTCAGCACATTTAGAAAGCTCATTTGTCCTTATCATCAACAACAGTGTATCACTCTATGTTTTTCTGACTTCCTCCATCCAGTGGTCTATTTGGAAAGCAAAACAGGACATGTGTTCAGGGTGATTTTCCTTATTGAACAGAGCTTTACCTTTTTGTTATTTCATGTTTGCATTTAGGCAAATGAAGAAGATTTCATTGTTCTAGGGATTGTTGTACTTGACACTATGTTTTGAGTATAAAATCTGGTGGCTCTGTGGACATAAACTCCTAAAGCAAGGCTCCAGTATTGCTGATGCGGGATGTTAGCTACCTGGGTAGTTAGCAGAAAGTTACAGGGCTCATTGTCTTTCCCAGGAGCAGTGATGGGTGAGTTGGTTAGGTAATGGACATTTGATGAAGTTTATTTGTTGAAAAGTTCATATCCATTGTTTCTGTCGATGAGCTGGGGGCCTTTTTATGCTTGAGCTCCCTATCTGGCTTTATATCTTACGTGTCTACATTGCTTATGTTCGGAATCTCCTACTTCTATGCTATACTCATGTGAAAAAAGGAATACTCCGGTTGCATCTGGAAAGGGCCCATGATCAGAAGTAAAGTGGAGCTGTGTTTGGTGGTGGAGAGCCCATTCTTCACGTGGAGAAGGTGAAAAAAATCCAATATACAGGATCATTAATGAATCCCATAACACATAATAATAGCAATTCCATTCCAGCTGGAGAATATGTACATCCATCTCACCCTCTGAATATTGTTCATACATATCTTTTAGCATTGTAGGAGTGAATAATAATAGAAAATTGTTAAAAGCACATCTTATGGGAATGCAGTTTATAAACACCACTTCATTTGCACTCACAGCACCCCTATGAGTCACTGCTGGGGACTCTGTTTCTCCAGGACAGGGCAGGTGACAGTAAGGAGAGGGCAGATAACAGTGCTTGGGAAATAACTTGCTTAAGATCATAACTGTGGATCTGTGATCAGAATTGAAATTAGACCTGGTTGCCCTATGTAAAAGACTGAAAATATGACCAACATTGAATAAACTATAATAACAAACTGCTTAGCAGGTGAGGCACAACCTTCAGATGTTTAGAATTGGAAGGGGTTTTAGAGGTTCTTCAATTCAAGCCTTTCCTAATAGATGAGGAAACCAATACCCTGGAAAGTTTCATGGTATCTGTGAGCTTTTTGGTGTCCTTAAAACTTGCTTTAGTGCTTAGAAAAGATGATTTAAAGGGTTACTTTCATTTTGAATATTAATATTCAATTTATTAAAATTACAAATTCAAAAACCCAGTTTTCTCTTAAACCTTTATATTCCATTTACAAATCTAATTATTCTTTTACTAAATCTAGCAAATTTAGCAATCCCTTTTAAAGGGTTTTTTTTTTTTTAACAACCTAGTTAATTAAATTGCTCAAATATTTTAAACTGCACTTATAAATTTAATATATTCTATTTTCTTTTTAACTACCTAAATTGTCTAACAAATAGACTTACCCACGTGCTTAAGTAACACTCATCAATCTCATAAATTAAATTTATAAATATGGTAGATCTTAATTCTTCTGTATGTTACAATATTATTTAAGAATTTAGAAAAATTCTCACTGCTACCAACTTGAAATTAGTTTTAAAGCTTATTATGCATCATTTTAAACTTGAATCATAGAAATGATACCTTAGATACTCTGTGTACTCTATGTTGAATTCTCTTTAAACAGCTCTAATGGTATAATTAAAATACCAATGATCAAAATAGTCTTAACACTAACAAAATCTAATAATATTATGGGACTAATTTACTTCATTATTTCTGTACTTTATTCTAAATTTCCCTGGGATTAAATAACATTTTCACCTGATAGGAGAAAAAAGAAAGTCATATCAAGGAAAATGGCATCTCTTTCCTAGCATGGGTGAGTTATGGACCCAAAGGAGTAAGAGCAAACTACTTCATTCTTGCCAAAGTCACTGCCCTGTTGATTGGTGTAATCACAGGCTCCAGAATTTCTAAGGGGGGTTGGTCTCATATCTCCATCCCCCGATTTACGTAAGACAGCAACTGAGTTTCTTGATCTCTCCTTACAAAGGTATAACCATCTCGGGCACATAGCTAAAAGTAGATTGTTTTTCATGGTGCTTTCTTAAGACATGGGATCTTCTCTGGAACACCACACTCTTATGTAATCCTTCCCATCCCTCTTTGGATTGGATAGAGGCTGAGTCTGTATTTTTGACAAGTGTTTCCTTTCTGGCAGGACTAAAACGTGCATAGTTATTAAAAGCATTTCCAATTGGATTTGTGTCTGTTGCAGCCTTGGATGGGTTCCCACAAACTAAAATCATGTCCCATTCCTACCCACAGAGGATACCCTCTCCTCTCTGCCAAGTGCTGCATCCCAGTATCTGTTCCCTTTACTGGTGTAGCTATCAGACTTCTGAAAAATTAGTTACAAGAGATATAAGACAAACAGAAGCATTTATGCAAATTTGAAGTCTCTAAAGCTAGTATAGAAATACAACAGTTTAAACAGTCTGTTAGTGATCATTTTTTCAAACTGGGTAGGGGTTATGTTGTGAAAGGTGGTACCTGCCAAGGTTTTTCTGAGGCCAGGGTACCTGAGTTTGCCCCTTCCGCTCCACTTCTTAGTGCTGTGTGATCTTACAGAAGTCAATGATACCTGTTTCATCTGTAAAATAAGATTTGCTTTATAATACTGCTGTTTGAATTAAATCCACTAGAATGAAAGCTTCATAAAGACAATTATGAACAAAAGACTAGCCAGGTGTGGTGGTGCACACCTGCAGTCCCAGCTACTTGAGAGGCTGAGGTGTGGGGATCACTTGAGCCTAGGAGTTGGAAGCTGCAGTGAGCTCTGATTGTGCCACTGCACTGCACTCCAGCCTGTGCAACAGAGCAATAACCTGTCTCAGAAAAAAAAAAAATGACAACAGTTTTGTCTGTTTGGTTATTGCTACATTCATAGCATGTAGAGTAGTGCCTGGATGTTATATATACTCTGAAACCATTTGCTTATTTAGCTAAATGTAGAGTGCTTAAAAAGTGGGTGGTAGAAAATGTGCAATAAAAGTTGGTTTTCTATTATGCTTTGGTGACAACCTGCCCATAGTCACTTGCAGATTTCTAATCTTATACAGGTACTTATTTATTAGAAAACAGTTGGCTGGGCATGGTGGCTCACACCTGTAATCCCAGCACTTTGGGAGGCCGAGGTGAGTGGATCACCTGAGGTGAGGAGCTCAAGACCAGCCTGGCCAACATGGTGAAACCCCATCTCTACTAAAAGTACAAAAATTAGCTGGGTGTGGTGGTGGGTGCCTGTAATCCTAGCTACTCAGGAGGCTGAAACAGAATAGCTTGGACCCGGGAGGCAGAGGTTGCAGTGGGCCGAGATTGTGCTACTACACTCCAGCCTCGGCGACAAGAGTGAGACTCCATCTCAAAAAAAAAAAAAAAAAAGAAAACAGTTGATTAATGATTCTCTTGCCAATAGTTTCAAACCTGTATACTTATTTGTGATATGTGTTGTTATCATCACCTGGAGAAGACCCTTGGGAAAGCTGAATTATACCAACACTTGGGTGCCCAGGTTATTTGTAATTTTCTGGGATTGTAAGTCATCTTTGCTGTACTGCTCAGCCTATCTGCAGCTTTCATTTTTCACTGTTTTTTCTTTTTTCTTTCCTTAAGCTTCCTTATTCCTAATCTTGATTCTCTCTTAGACTTTTTCCTCTGTTTCCTTTTTTTCTTCAAGTTTTAAATGGAGGCAATCTTTGAAGGTCAATCTTAACCTGCTTATTTTTATAGTTCATCTAGCCTTTCTGGCCCATTTTATTGACTCATGTAGCTTTAAGTAAATCTACTTTTATCCCTACCCCTGGGCATCTCCCAAGTCATAGGCTACTGTGTTCCCACACATAATAGTATACCATTTTTTTCACACATTTGAAATATGAGTGATTTTGAAATCCTCTTCTTCCCCCTCCAGAACCCTGATAACAGAGCCTTGTCTATTCTGCCTTTACAGTGATTTTCGTGTCTGTCACTTCCTTCATGCAATCCCCATATGAGTTCTGGCACTTATCCATCACCACCTGGATAGTGATGGTTTTCTATTTGGTTTTTCACCTTGGGTAGATACCTCCTCCAGTCTACTGTATATATCACTGCCAGGATTATATTCTTTATGACAAGGTCAAATAATATTTCTTGGTTGGGCACGGTGGCTCATGCCTGTAACTCTGGTACTTTGGGAGGCACAGGTGGGCAGATCACTTGAGTCCAGGAGTTCCAGACCAGCATGGGCAACATGGCAAAACCCTGTCTCTTCAAAAAGTACAAAAAATTAGCTGGGTGTGGTGGCATGCACCTGTAGTCCCAGCTACTTGGGAGGCTGAGGTGGGAAGACCACCTGTGCCTGGGAGGGCAAGGCATGGTCAGCCAAGATTATGCCACTGCACTCCAGCCCAGGCAACAGAGCAAGACTCAACCTCAAAAAAAAAAAAAAAAAAAAAAAGTATGCTCAAAAGTCACATAAGAGTCTCGATCCTTTTATTTTCAGTTGTATTTCTCCTTACATCCTTTTCGTGTGTCTTTGTTTCTTTATGTGAAACTCAATCTACTCATCATTCTCTTAATATTGTCTTCTTCCACTGTTATAAGCAGAATAATGGTCTCCCAGAGATGTCCTAATCCCTGAAACTTGTGAATATGTTAGGTTTGATGGACTTGAAGATGCTACTCAGCTGACCTTAAAATAGGAAGAGGATCTGGATTTCTCAAGTGGGCCCAATGCAATCCCAGGGGTCCTTAAAAGTGAAAGAGGAAAGCAGAGGAGAGGAGTTAGAGGGGGATGTTATTGCAGAAGACGATGCAGAGAACTCCATCCACCATTGTTCATTTTGAAGGTGGAGGAAGGGACCATGAGCCAAGGTATGTGAACGACTTCTGGAAGCTGGAAAAGGCAAGGAAATAGGGTTATTTTCCTACAGTATCCAAAGAGGAACACAGCCTGCTGACACGTAATTTTGCCCAGTGATGCCTGTATTAGACTTTTAACCTTCAGAACTGTAAGATGATGAATTTGTGTTGTAAGGCACCAAGCTTGTAGTAGATGATTTGTTATAGCAGCAGGAGGAAACTTGTACTCCTACCTTCATGCTTTTTACTCATGCTGATCATAATGTTGGAAATAATCTTCCTCTTCACAAGGAGTTACCGAAGTCTAATAAAGATGTCAAGGTCCAGTACTAATCTCACCTGCTCTAAGACTTCCCAGATTCTTACAGTCAGAATTTATCTCTCACTGTCTCCCGAACATAAGTAAAACCTTATGTTCTGTATCAGCACTTTCTTTCTTATTAGATATCTGTGTATGCAAGTGTGTACCTAACCTTGGATTTGAGTCTCCAGGAAGTAGGATTTATATATAATTTGTCTTTGCATCCTTCTGCCTTATCTAATTCATAAAGCTTTACACTCAAGCCAGTGCTTTTTGAATCAGATTGTAAAAATGCAACACATTGGAAATGGTACTAAACATTAGAGTCCTAAATGCCCACAAGAGGGTGATATTTCCTTTAAAAAGTCATTTATATTTTCCCATGAGATGATTTCTCGTGGACACCATTCAAAAATGGAAATTAAATTTTTAGTTGAAAATGAGAAAAGTTTGGATTTCAACAATCTTGTATTTGCCATCATAATTTATGATTTTTCATATTTTATGTAATGAGAATTTCATTGATCATATAAAAAGAAAGGTTGGTATGCACATATATTGAAATAAAAACAATCTCTTTGCCTCATAGGACTTATCTAGACAGCACAGCTGCATGCTCCCAAGTGTAGTATAGGTCAATGGTGGATTGTGTTCCTTTGAGCATGGTTGTATTATGCAGTGTATTTTTGGAATTTCTTTCTGCAAGAAGTGAGGAGAAATGGGGAAATTGTACCACTTGCTGCAACTTAATTTTACTTGGAATAAAAATTATTAAAGTCAAGGATGCTGTCTCCTAGAGACTCTTGGACAAGGGTGAAATTCCAGGTCATTCAAACAACTATAAAATTAGTGGGTGAAAGCATTCCTGATACCTTGTGAGGTTTTCTCAGACAGGCAGGTTTTGAGTGTGTAAGTTCAGAAATTTGTATTCCCTCACAGTTTTTTCTTAAGACGAATTCCTTAAAACATGCGCGTAACTCAAGTGCCAACTGTCTTTAAGCACTGGATGGATAGTTTGTAATTTCTAATGTCCTTTCCTGAGAACTCAGCCGAGGTTACCTGTTCTCTTCTCAATGCTGAGTTCATCATGGGTCTGTGTTCTGGGAAGATCAGGAAGTGGGAAGTGTGTGGACACACCAAATTAGCTGGTTTCAAAGTGGGAGTGGATTGGCAGTTTGAAAGCACAAATTAAGCTATAAAGGCAGGGTAGAAGATAATTGAAATTCAGCTGCAGTGCATGAGGTTGTTGGATTCATCCTCTTAGGTATGCAGCATTAATCTTCAAACTAATCCAGAACCATTATTTTATATTTGAAATCTTCCATGCCATAATGAAACTATGACAGGAAAAAAATAAATAATAAATAAATCAGACTTGTTTGAGTAACCTATCAATAACTGTCTCCAAATATTTAAAGAACTTTCAGATAGTGAAGGCAGAAGATGTTCTCATCCAGTGTCTATTTTAGGGTGAAAGTAGGACCTTTGGGCAGATGTTGGGGTAGGGTGGAGGGAATAGAGCTCATTCAAGATTACCAAGCACTGTCTCCCAACAAGAGCTGTGAAATCATGGAGTGTGTTTCTGATAACAAAAAGCTTTCATCAAATGGCCAGATGATCACTTTTTAGTGGGAGATTGTTTGGGAAGTAGTATTAGGTAACCAATGTTATATTTTTTTCTACCAAATCTAAAATTCTGTGATCTTATCAAAAGGATATATAAGCAATCCCTTTACGAATTCTTTATTTCTCTCAAATTCAGAAATGTGTCAACTTTTTCCTTAAGGATAACACAAATTTTAAAATTATTAAAGCAGATATTTACCTGCTTTTACCATGAATTAGATAAATTTCTCAACATCAAAACCAAGATGGCATTCAGAATGTAATAGTTGAAACTAACTTAGCCCGGGAATGTGTTGGTTGCATAGGGATTGCCCTATATCAGAGTAATGAATAACTATTGAGAGCATGTGAAGATGCAGATAGAGAGGGATAGGCAAGTACTTTGACCATTCCCAAAGACAGAGATCACTAGCTCTCTTTTACCACTTTTAGGGTTCTCTTTGTTTGCCTGCACTCCTTGAGAAAATCAAAATCATCCTTCATGTTGGGTAAAATAATGCATTGTTGTAAAAGTTGGATTTCAGTGCTGATTGTTCCTATAAAGGAGAAATTAGTTGTCAAATGTGGACATTCAGTTCCCAGCTATCTATTGTATGAGTTGAAATGAGTTGTCAAATTTGAATATTCAGTCCCTTGCTATCTCAAATATAGACAGCCGTGATTTCCCCATGTTGGGAGTGTTATTGTCCGTGTCCTCTGTCTCCTTGAGTTATTACATTCATGTGTAAACATGTAGGACAGAATTTTCTATTTTTTAAAGTTATGTCACCACTTGGAATGGTTTGCAGCACTAACTGCTTTATCACCTGGCCAGCAGCAGCAAATTGCTCTGGGACATTTAATCTTGCAAAGTGATTGGAGTCACATTTTGCCATCATTCCTGAATAGCAAGACATGGTGTCATTGAAGACACCTCCTGGCAAAGAAGGGTGTGATTTTCACAGGACAATGCTGATGACTTTTTAATTAAGATTCTTGTCTTCAGCCTGCTGCCTTACCAGGTGAGTTAGAAGAAAACTGAGAGTGTGGGAGTGCTTGGGAAACAGGAGAGCCCTTGCTAATTGGAGTTAGAAATAGGAGAAAAGTGGCCAGCAAAGCCTCTGCAGAGAGAAAATAAATATTCGTGCCGTGTGGAGGTGGGAGTTAGAGAGGGTGGTAGCTGATATGAAATAATCTATTATTGCACCTTCCTCACTAAGTTAACAGGGCTCTTGTGATATAACAGGAGGCATCAGCCTATTCCCATCAAAGAGAATGCAAGTTTTATGAACAACATTCATTTAACAGAACTATATAGGTAAAAACTTCTCCTTGTCAGCAGGAAGTATACTTGTTAATACTTGAAGTCAAATACATTGATTTAAGCTCGGACAGCCCATTCATGTTCTATGAGTCTCATTTTCTTCATTTTAAAGTGGAGGTAATATTTGCCTAATAGCATTGCCTTGCAAGTTAAAGTAAATGGAATAATGCATGAAAGCTCTTAGCCTAGTATTCTTCATATGGGAAGTAATCAGTAAATAGAAGTAAATAGTATCTTCGGAACCAAAGCTAAAGAGCCCACAGATTACCAAAAACATTGTCTTCATTCACTGGGACGGCCCATATCGAGTGTCTATGTTTGCGGGGAAAGGGGCTGTGTAGTCTTAATCTAATAACTTTCTTGGCTTTGGAATACTCACTTAATGTACTGTCTGTGCCTTAATTTATTTACCTTTCTAGAGCACGATAATACCAACCCCTCAATTACCTTGTAGAGAAGTAAAAAAGTAGAGATTATAAATCTATGTAATATTTCCATTTGACTAAAGCAGGGCATTTAAGGAAAACTACAATGCATTTCCTCAGAAAGATCTGAAAGACAAATATGAGGTTTTCAGCTCAAAATCAGATCTCATGACTTCATTATTGAATTTGTACCTAACATAGATCATAATTTTTGTATCTTATGAAAGGAACAAATATCAAAATGTGATACAGCTTTAGGTATATGTTAGAGGCCCTTTCTTGGTTGTATGGGAATAATGGAAAGGACACTGGACTTCTTGCCCTTCTTCGATGCATGTCACATAATTATTAAGCCACTCCTCATCTTTCAGGTACAGTTGATGAAGGATGTTGTAAACATAGAGCTGGACAAATCACTGGTTTCAGTACATACTTTTTAATTTTGATTTTGAATGACTTTCCACCTGAATATTAAGTAGAATTATGAACAAACATTCATCCAGGAGCTAAGAACAAAAAGTACATAAATACAACTAGTAATTGAGGAGACAAACATATATTTAAATAATTATAGTTCATTGAGGCAGGTACTAATGTCGGTCTGTGTGAAATGGCTTGTAAGCACCTCAGGATGGTATTGGACATTAGAGAAAAACTCTTTTAAATATAGTTTTGAGGCTATAACATAAAATCTTAGGTAATTTATTCATTAACATAACAAACATTTATTGAGCATCTCTTCTGCAGGTCATGAAACCTTTTTGACCTAGGGGCCTTGGCCATGGATCCTGATATTGAGATAATGGTCTAGCGGGGGAAGGAATATGTACATATGTGTACTTAGTGTAAAGAATGAGCATAGACCAGGTATGCTGGCTCACGCCTGTAATCCCAGAACTTTAGGAGGCTGAGGTGGGATGATCACCTGAGTCTAAGAGATTGAGATCAGCTTGGGTAACATGGTGAAACCCTATCTCTACAAAAAAAAAAAAAAAAAATGCAAAATAAATTACCTAGGCATGGTGGTGCATGCCTTTAGGCCCATAATTGGGAGCTTGGGGTGGGAGGATCACTTGAGTCGATGAGATTGAGGCTGCAGTGAGCTGAAATCACACCACTGCACTCCAGCCTGAGCAACAGAGCAAGACTTTTTCAAAAAAAAAAAAAAAAAAGAATAAATAAATAAAATAAAATAAAAAGAATGAGCAGAGTTGGTATGGCACTGACTTGTGAAGCACAACTTAGCAGCATTGGGTGAGAATGCCACCTCCAAGGCCTTGCATTTGTATTGTGTGTGTATCACTTAGGCATTGAATCAACTGTTTGGGGTTGAGTTCCCATTTTATAACTATAAAAACTAACTCAAAGAGATTTAAAGACTAGTCTTAACTTCACACGGCAAGTTATCAGAGATCTCAGCACTTGAACCTGACTTCTCAATTCTAATACCACAGGGCTAATTCCTCCATCACTGCTGTCTGTTCTACCCCTCCCCGCCAATACTGAGTTGTTGCTTGAGAAGGAATATTCTGTGACCTTGTTTTGCAGCTAAAGGTAACAGAAACTGTTTAGCTGCTAACAACCTTTTCATCTCACATTTGTTTCAAGCCCTAAGATCCAAGTAATAACTATACCAGATTTCTTGAGCAAATGAATATTGCTATTGACTTATTTATGTCACAGAAGGTTTGATTAAAAGATTTCACAGGAATAGGGAATTGAGGAATTAGGCAGTGTGCATTCTTCTCAGCAAATAGAAGACACTGCATGAAGCTAGTAATACTTTAACAAAGCATTCAGTGAGGTTTTTTTTAATAATTAAAATGAATTATAACACCTTGTAAACCAATGTATAATATTGGGGAAAATAAATGAAAGATTTTTATCTGTATCAACTCAAGTTCCCCAGTAGACCTTAAAGAAATGAATACCAAAAGAAAAATAGCAAAAGCATCTAAATTTTGCTATCGCATATGTTATTACTTTACACCTTTCTCTTGTTAGCTTTTCCTTGTGTTTTTTCTTTTTGTTTTTCCTCTTCCATGGTTAAGAAAATTAATATTCTAAGATCTAGCAAAGCTATTGTGATGCAGTAGACCACAACCACTTCTTCGTTTCCCTTAATGAATTACACAAACACATACTGGTAAAGACATCTTTTGCCTGGTGGCTATTATAAAATGTGATGTTTGGTGAGTGTTTAAAGACTCACTGAGTTATTAAAAGAGGAAGCTGCCATTACATTGAGATATATTGATGCCTTATTGTGGTTTATTGCCAACCATGTAATGACTAAATAAAATTAAACAAAACAAAATAAGCAGACATCTCAGTGTTTTCTTTGTGAATCAGTACTAGACAGGTAAAGCTGTTACATTTTCTTAGTTCATATCTTTAAGAAGTTAAGATAACAAGAACAAACTGAAGGGAACACAGTCTATAAGTATATAATGTTTAAATTAAGTTGCTACTTATGTAGAAACGAAAGATCAAATCTGTTGTAAGAAGGCAAAATAATCTTGATTTGTATATTTAGGAGATCTCATCAGAAGAACACCTATTATTCCCATAGGTAGGCAAACTCTCATGGTGAAGCAGTTGTGTAGCGGGTGTGGGCATAGGTGGGGAACCTCCACTCACAAGAGGAGAAGGTTTGGTGAGCATCAGTTTAGGAGAATAGCCCACAATAATGGTGTGATGAGTGGTTTCTGGAGACATGAGTGGGTTGGCAGAATGAGTAGAAAACTGATAAGTAGTCTTAACCTGGGATGAATGTTGGAGTGGGATGAAGGTACAAAAAAAAAGCCTATTCAGAAAAACACTGAGAAAAATGTGAGGCTTTGGATCTTGACGCTGAGTGCCCTGGTAAGCAACCAGGTAAACTATAACCTTGTGTTTTTAGGGGAAATCAAGACTGACAAAAATGATAGCACACTTATGGGAAGGGATATGGGAAATAGAGACCATTCTGGGGGCAAAAAAATAAATAAAATAGGGCATGCCATTTCTATCACCATAAAGCCCCAAGATAAATTAAAGTGAGAAATATTCTTTGTTCAGAAACCCTGAACAGAGAATTCTCTTGAAGCTCAAAAGAGGAAAAGTGACTTACTTAAAACCATAGAAGTATTTAGTTGCCAGGATGAATAGAGAATACAGGCTGCTTCTCACTTTGGACATTATCATATGTTACTTGGCCTGACATGAAGGGTGGTGAGTAGAGAGTGGGAAAGAATGATAGATGGAAAATAAAGATCCCAGGATGAAAGCGTTTCATCCAAATTTTGGATTTTCCATAGGTGGTCAATGACACCAGGTGGGAGTAACAAAAACAAGTCATAGAGGCGCACCAGAGTTGGTCTTATCGGGCTGCCTGAACAGTAAGCTAAGTAAAATAGAATGTGAAAATAATATTCAAGTTGCCAATTGTAGAATGTAATGTTTCTTTAAATGTGATTACACTGATAATAGATGAGAGAACTTCCAAGAAGCAAGTGAACCAATGACCTTGATTACAAGGGAAGATGCCAACCTCAGCTGACAATGCAGGAGAAATGAGAGATAATATAGTATTTGGAACATGTCTAGGGAAGTCACCTGGGGATGACCTAGAGGACGGGGAGGGGAGAAGAATAACAGCACTGAAGAAAAAGAGCCAGTTAGAAAAGGCTATTGCAAATTAGTGAACCCAGATTTACTCTAGAAGATAAGTTCCATGAAGACAGGAATTTTTGTAAGCTTTATTCACTGCCATATCCACAGCTTTAAGAATAGTGGCTGGCACATGGTATGCATCCAGTAAGTATTTGGGAGGCGGAATGGTGAGAAAATCCCTCACATAATTTTTTTGAAGGCACTGCACATTGACACTCACCCATTATTAAAAGATACATTCCTAATATATTTTTATGTTGAAAGAATTCCCTTTACAAGCTGAAGAGTCCCCTGCAGCTCTAAGAATTATGTGAAGCACATCTAATCATTCACCTTAAGTCAGTGTTCTCAACTGAGGGCACTGAATGGTAGAAGGTTGAAACAACCATGATGATTACATTATTATATTCCATTTGTTTTGAGGCATTCAGTAAAAATCTAACAGATGTGCAAACAATTAACAATATAACAGTGATATTTTTGGCTATTTACAGAGTGTGGGTAGATGTGTGTGTCTGTGTTGCTGTAACAGAATATGTGAGACTGGGTAATTTATTGACAGAAATGTATTAATTTATTAACAGAAACTTATTGGCTCTGAGTTCAAGGGGTTGGCATCTTGTGAGGGCTTTCTTGCTGTGTCCTCCCATGGCAGAAGGGCAAAAAAAGCAGGAGAGCAAGAGGAGGCTGAACTCATAAGAAACCCACTCCTGGAATAACAGCATTAATCTGTTCATGAGGACAGTGCCCTCATGACCCAAACACCTCCCATTAAGTTCACCTCCCAACACCACTGAATTGGAGATCAAGTTTCCAATACAGGACCTTTGGAGGATACATTCACACCATAGCAGTGTGCACATGCACTATAGGATGTTATATCCAGATGTACATCCATCCATTTACATCCATGCAATGTGTTCATAAGAGATATTACCAACTGTAATTTTCTGCTTTATATTCTACTCACCCTTTCCTAGTTGTTTACCACAGTTCTTAACCATGTCTATTTTCTGATCCTTCATATATGCAAAGACAAAAGAATTGTTCCCTTTTATTTGTTATTGTTTTTATTTGTTTTTAATGATTTTTCCATTTATGTAGCTACCTCAGCAGAACATCAGAAGTACTTTCTACCACCCAAAATAGAGATAGCAACTGTTGAGAGGTGGACTGTATAAATATGAGAAAAAGACCATTCCAGATATGATGTATATGATATACATATAATTATTATATGTAAGTTATAATTACTATCGTAGTTGAGTTTGTACACTTTAAATATTCCATAAACTTCTCTATTTTTACTGGCCTATCCTCCAATAAGGGTGAAGCTGTGGGACTTCCTCTGCGTCAGCAACCTTGGAGGCCCCCTGTGGTGATTGGCACCATCACAGCCTGGCAGGATTGGGGATTCCTGAATTCTGGATAGAGGAGGGGCCCCTCTGACCTGCTTAGAACTGTATTTGAGCAGAAAATAACCTCTCATTGCATGAGGTCACTGCGATTACATTGCTTGTTGCAGTAACTAAGATAATAAATTCCCTTGACTAATAAAACTTTCTATAAGGCTTCAGTGAACTGACCCACTCCACAATAGTGGAAAAGAGGCTAAACAGAGGAGTGAATCATGCACATCCCCTTAGGTGGGGCATTCATAATCTGAGTGTCAGTAGGTGGGTGAGGTCATTCATTATGTAAGTCACTTAAATCCCGGGAGGGTACATTGTAAAAAGGAAATGGGGGTTGATTTCAGTGGTTCTCTCTAGGTAAGTCTCAGAGGCTTTAGCTGGGCCTTCAGTGTTTATGTGAATAGCAGTAAATACTCTGGGATAAGGGAAGGAGCGTCTCTGTTTTGTTTTGCTTTTATTTTTCCTTGAACTTGAAGAAAAGTATTAAAGAAGTAGGAGGTGAATGTGGGAGTCCAGACTTGGGACCATCAGTATCAGTCAAACTGGGGGGACCTCAGTGAGACAGAGGGATAAAGGTGGAAGGAGAGCCAAATCTGTGTCTGCTGAATATCCATTTTTCTGCACATTCTGCCCTTTTTTGTTAGGCATGTCTACACAGCAGTCAAGTGGAGGCCCAGAAGGGGACCTAAGAACAGCCACCATGGCCACCCAGAGCCTTGCCACCTGCTTGCCTGTGCTGGCTCTGTCCGGGGACTTGAACTTTGGGCCTCTCTGTACTTGTGTTCTTAATTTGTGTGAACTCCCACCTTCTACAGCCCTCAGGCTTATCTTGTGCCTGTAGCCTTTCCCAGTGATTTCCCAAAGGAACTGAACTATAACTGCTTTTGCCAGTACTGGCTTCTCTCAATGGGCTGGTGGGAAGAGAAGGGGGTTGGAGGTACATGTCAACACCTTTTTCCAGAATTACCCATCCTGAAAACCATCTGACTACTTTGCATTGTGTTTTAACAAGGGGGTGGGGACAAACTGGTTTGGATACAAATTTTTTGTTTTGAGTTAAAAAAAAATTACAGCATAAAAAAAATTACATCTTCTCATAGACTTTACTTATGACCATAATGACCCATCTCTTTTTCTGTTCTGTGCATCTGTGGGAAGTTTGCAACCAGTGTTAAACTTGGAGTAGAATCATTTTTTTTCTACTATGGAACATCTGTGAATCACCAGCTGGCAGGGGCTAGCGCCATCATTTTCAACTAATGCTTACTGAGTACCCACTAGGCTCTTGGTCTGAAATAAGCAGTGAAGTTACTATATTGAAAGCCTTTTGAGGACAGTGCTTTTGTCATCAGTGACTCTATCATCTGGTAGTATCTTGCACACAAAAAGACCGCAATTAACAACATCTCTTGCTCTGGATTTAAGTCAGTTGTATTACGTGAAAGCTGGAATAATTCTCTTTGGCTCAGGATTGTTTGCTGTCTTCTGCTGTTGGGTTAGGGCCATTATTTCTGCAGTTGCCTTTTAACAAGTGAGCCTTCAGATGACTCTACTGCAAACAAAAGTCTGGGAACTGAGTTGGGCAATGGACCTTCACAAGCACAGTGGAATAGGCAAAATACCACTCCCAACACCAAGTTCTAATTTTGGCTATGCTGTGAGGTCAACTAGACACTTCCCCTCTTTGAGTATTAGTCCGTTCATCTAGCTATAAAGATGTATAAAAATGCTTAAAAAGTTTTCTTCCGACTCTAATATTTGATGACTCTCACATTTTCTCAGGGAAGTATTTTATGGTGTTGTATATGATATGCCAATAAGGAGAAAGGAGATGTGTATCTTCTGTGATTTAGAACATGAACACTCTCTGGCCAACACTGTGAACCCTACCTCCAGGGTCAGAGCAGTAGTGTCTGCTGTTCTCACCACTGCCAATGAGAAGTGTCTTCCCTCATTTATTTCAGAGCCAAGTTTTCCTCCTTTATCTTGTACCCTGCCTTCTGAAAGGCTACTGTCCTAGAGTAGCCTACAATGACATTTCAGACATCTCCTGAAAATTAAGGCAGCTTACCATCTATGGCAGTTCAGTCCTATTTGTTTTTCTTCTCAAAGCTCAGGCTGAAAAATAAATGAAGGATTTTGCATATATATATTTTTCCATTTCTTTCAAGCTTCACAGCCCAGGGCTTGGACATTGTGTTGTGATGCTTTGATCACCCATTCTGGCATTAATATTGATTTCCATTCTGCTTTCCCCAGCCTGCTTTGCTCCTAGACTTAGGTCCTTCTCTGCAATCTTTGCATCTTATTCCTTCTGTGATCATTATAACAGGGCATTCATTTGAATCTTTATCATCGTCTGTCCATTACATTTACCAGGCAGCCTCCTTGTAGGTTCTTCTGGTCTATCTGATGTGCTGTACTTGAAAAGATACTCCTTCTCATCTTAGGTAATTTTCTTTGTGCTTTAAAAGTCATTTGCCTGCTTTCTGTGAGTCATTTCATTTAATTTTGAAATTATTCCATGGCCGAATTTTAATGTGTTCAAGCCTTTTCTCTTTGATTAGTTTAAGAATGTCCTTTTCATTTCTCCTAATAACTTCTAGTTTGAATATTGCTCCCATAAGGCTGAGACTCATAGTATTTTATTTTTCTCTTTTGTCTTTTTTTTTTCTTTCATTTTTTTTTTGTCTTATTCATTACGTGTCATTTGGATATTTACTGGCGTAGTTTTAAAATCTGCATCACATCATTGAAAATCAACGTCTGGTTTCTTTTTTCACAGAATGATTTTTATGATGCTCACTATTTGAAGACGCAACTGCTGATTATGCTAATGTTTGTACAGAAAGAATTATTCTTGAATTGGTATGTGGAGAAAATTTGGATGAATCCCTGCACAGGCTATTCTGACACCCAATCGAAGACAATCATGTGTAGCTACTAAGTAACATGGAAAGGAAAAAAAATGTTTATAAAAATCAACTGAAAAGTAAAAATTCATCTAAAGTCTCATGGCCCCTAAACTTAAGATTGCATATTTATTATGTAATTTTTACCAAATAACCACTAGATAACACTCAGTGGTAATATTCAATACATAGTGCAACTTAGAAAAAATATGTAGGAAGTCTTGAATGCTTGCTGGTGATCACAACAAACAAAAGCAATGACCACTCTTACTGAGTTTCTATTTATATATTTTTTCTCAAAGCTACTGGTTAAATAGGAAGATAATCTTAGGGCATTATTATTGGTAAATAAAAGTAAGTGTTCAGGATGGATTTTGAATCCCATGCTAGAGAGCTGATATCACTAATAGAAATGAAGAAAAGGCCTTATATTAAGCAATAATTTCATTTTAAGCAAAGAATTGTGTGCAGATTCATAATTCATGCCCTGACCAATTCTCTTCCTTCCCATTGTCATTAGATATTGACAGCTCTTAGTCAATATTCAGAATCTCTATTCCAAAATTAGATAAAAAATTCAGATTAATCAACACAGATGGGTGTACCTCTTCAAAAATTTTTGAATTTTTATTTAGAGTATGACACAATTTGAAAATATATATATATATGAGAAAGCTCACATGAGAAAGTCAACACAGTGGTTTTAAATATTGATGATTGGCATTGTTCTTTCAGGTTGGTAACTAAGCAACCTTTTAACTTGATGTCAGAAGTTGCATAGGTTAGAAGTACACATATGAAAACCCTTTTTCCTTCAACAGCTTATAGAAAAAATGACTTTTCTTCATAAATGTTGTGACGTTGTACATTAATATCCTAGATGAAAACATATAAGCAAATTTAGCTTTATGTATCTATTCTCACGAGGATTCTTATTTCAAAATGCTGTGCTCCCCCAGCCCTTGCTGACTTGGTGCTAAAGTTATTTATTCCTATAAGAACAAAATTTCAAGCATAAGACCATGCTTTACTTACAGAAATGTAGCTGTGTCATAAGGAGAAGTCAGCATTGAGTCCTGATCTTTAATTTGGGTTTTATTTTAAATGCTTTTCAATATCAGATCTGAAACTGATGGTATTGAAATGTGTTAATAACATTAAACATTCTATGCTTTTTGATCAAGTGTGAGATATCTGAGGAAGCAAAAAGTCAAGTACAACATTCTTTAACCTGTTTTTAATTAGATCATTAGGGATTTTAAGCTCTATTGGTTGAATTACACTGCAGCTCCTCATTCTTAGCTATTGAGTTTATTTAAATTACATTTCAAACCAGGCATTGTAGAAGAGGGTTTTAGAAAATTTTCTGAGTGAAATAAAGGGCAAGTCTTTGGAGAGCATGATGTCTTTTTGGAATGAGAGACTTAGAGAAATTTTGTCTTTGGAGCTCAGAAATATCAATGTAGTTTACAGAAACATCTTCAGTACTGGATTGCAGCATTTTTCTTTTCTAACTGTTAAAAGTTTACTCATACAGGCTTTGGAGAGCTTTATCCCTGCCATTTGGTGGTGTGGGAACACATAGAACAAGTGAGCCTACAAGCCTGAGGCAGAAAGTTACATGGAATTTCTAATAAGTCGTTAGCCATTAGGAGTCTTTGATTCCTTATGAAGGCAATTTTCTTCTAGTAGAGAAGGACAACAAACGAATCAGAAATCAAGATTCCTGATCTCCATATCTGATTAGTGAGACAAAAGTGTCAATCCCATGACTGTGGAGCCCTCTATTAACAAAATGTACTCTATATAAAGGTTTCTCAACTTAAAAATAGATTTGTTCCAGCAATCCCACTATCGTATATATACCCAAAGGAAAATAGATTATTTTACCAAAAGACATACACACATGTATTCATTGCAGCACTGTTCACAATAGCAGCAGCATGGGATCAACCAAGATGCCCATCAACAGTAGACTGGATAAAGAAAATGTGGTGCATATACACCATGGAATAGTATGCAGCCATATAAAAGAATGAAATCATGTTGTGTGCAATGACATGGATGTAGCTGGAGGCCATTATTTTAAGTGAACTAATATAGGAACAGAAAACAAAATACCATTTTTCCTCACTTACAAGTGAGAGCTAAACATTGAATGCATATGGGAACAATAGACATGAGGGACTGCTTTGTCAGGGAAGGGAGAGAACATGGGTTGGAAGGCTACCTATCAGGTACCATGTTCACTGCCTTGGTGATGGCGTCATTTGTACACCAAGCCTCAGTGACACACAATTTAACCATATAACAAGCCTGAACACATAGCCCCTGAACCTAAAATGAAAAGAGCAAAAGAAAAGTACTTTAAAATGTGGTGATCTTGCACTCTGTTCTCTGGAATGCACCATTAATGGACTTACTTCTACTGTGTGTTTCCAATGGCAATCTCCAACAAATCACTCTGAGTTATCAGTGAAGTGTCATAAACATATTCAAGACAATTTTAGTCTCCAGTATTTTATTGTGTTGTATTTCAGTAGCAAACTAGTAATTTAGATACAAAATGTTGAGCATATCAGCTTTCTAGAACATAAATTCCCTATATATACTCTTGTATATATATACTCTTGTATATAACAGTATGTGGTTCCACTGCCAAACACTATACTTCCAATGAAAAGAAAAGCTAAAGTCATAAACAGTAATATATGTATTGCCACTTTTAAGATAAATGAAAAGTCTACTAAGTTAAATTCTAAACTAAACAAAACAACCCTAATACAATCTGGACTATCTTGTAGAAGCAAGGCTTTGTTTTGTTGTAAGAGTTGTCAGTGAGACTAAGAATTCACACTGGATTTTAAGGATTGTCTTGGTGTTATAGTGACTTGATCCTTTTTCCTTGGTGGAGCTCCTGAGGAGTCCCTGTGAGTTTTCCTGGCAGAAAGAGAAGATATGTTTTTTCATTGTTCATTCCTACTTGTTATTGCAAAATAAAATAATCATTATTGAACAACTTTTTTTAATTGCTATATGTGAGAGTTTGTTTTTAGGATATGTCTACGATAGGAATTTACAAAGGTTTATGTTTTTGAGGCTTACATTCTAGCAAGTATGGAGTAGAAAAAACATAACTAAGCAAATTATAGAGGTGATAAGTGCTATGGGACAAACAAATAGGGCAAGATAAAGGAGATCAGGAATGGTTACCATTCATATGGAATAATAACTCCAGACCCTTGGTCTGACCACCTGCAATGATAAAGTTTCCTTTCACTGAGATGAGGAAGAATCTGGTAGAGTTTGTTTGGATGGAGGTGGAGGATAAGAAGTTTGTTTTTGGATGTGGATGGTTTAAGATGACAATTAGATCTCCAAGTGGAGAAATGCCAAGTGAAGATGCAAAGGAGTGTCTAAACATCTGCAGTTTGTGAACTGAGAACCTGAGATGTTAATAGGTTCCAGCAAAGTGTCTCTGTGGCAAAATCTGTGGCAAGATGATATAATCTTGGTTGAAGCCAATTGACTTTATTTGCTTTCTAACACATAAAGCGGAGCACATATTTTATCGGACAAACATATCCTACCAGAAGAGGGGATTGACCTTTAACATTGAATAAAGTGCTGACTGCCCATCTTATGAGGCAGAGAATTTGGAGAGCAGAAGACAGAGTTGTAATGTCATCCCTGTTTTTATCAGAGCTGAGGCAGTGTGTATTAGTGCAATATAAAATGACAAAGGCGGAGGTCGCAGTGAGCCATGATCATGCCACTGCACTCCAGCCTGGTGGTGGAGTAAGACCCGTCTCAGAAAAGAAAGAAAACAGAAAATGACCACAAAAAACTAAAATCAAAACAATCAAAACAAAAACCCCACCTTAGAGAGCAGACTTGTACCAAGTCTTCAGCCCCTACATGCTTAGCACAACATTTCCATTGACTTTCTGTATTTTGTAGTATTGAACTTTAGAATAAATTTTCTAATTGCTTCCCTAGCTGTTACATCTTTGTGAACCTTTGAGTTCAGGTATAAAGTAGAGATTACTCTTAAAAGGTATAAAATTGAAAAAAAGGTTAAAACAAAAGACATTAAAGACTAAATCCTATCATCTTGTTAATCAATGGTTTCCATTAAAAAGTTACCTTATTAGTATCCACATACATATTTAATAACTGGATTTTGCAATGTGGATTGAGTTTTATATTCTCTCTTTTTATTTAACTTTATAATATGCTGGAGTTTTCACTGGGTGGGTTTTTTGTTTGTTTATATGTTTCAGTGTTTAATATCCCACTATCCAATGCCCTCTGCTTTTCAAGATCACTAACTGCCTGATGATTTAGTTATCCAGACTTTTATGTATGGCGGTGGATATATATTAGAGAGTCAAAAAGATTCCCTGAAAAATTGCATGTGAAGTGTGAGAGAAATATATAGATAGATGATAGTGTGTACCTGGATATTTAATTTATATTCCTCTTTGAACTTTCTTGAAGTAGGGTCAAACTAGATAAATTTCTCGTAGCTAGACTGAATAGTGAACATCTCTCCAGGTCTATAGAGCAGAAGTAATCCTTGCTTTTAATACCCACATCGTATTTCCTGTTATTAATTTACCATGATTTTCTAAATTGTTCACTTATCGATGAATTTGTCCTTTTTCCTCCTGACTGTAGTGCTCATAAAGCATTTTATGCATTTTCTGACACAAAGGAAGCACCCAAAAATGCTAGGTATTACTATTGATAAACTTGACTAAGTTGAAAAGCACTACAGCCAAAATTTGGGCACATTTCTGTCTATCTCCAAAGCCTACGTGCTGACATTGTTGTTCTAACTCTCCTCCTTCCTCTGCTCTGCCAGCTCCCTCTCTTCCTACTCCTCTTTTTCTAACAGTTTGTCACCTTGCCACACTTTCTAGTCATTTTGCCACAGTTGATGAACCACTGAAAATCCTCTTACATGGACCTGTAAATTGAAATCTATTGTCTAAATGAGATCTGTTAATAATATTTTATTAATTTGACCAATATTTAAGTATTTACTTTGGTCTAGATTCAATAATAGGTGCTGGGAAACAGACACAGATGCTGACCTCATGAAACTCAGAGACTACAAATCAAATCAAATATTAAGAAATCTAACAATGAATAGTTTGCAAGGTAACTACAATTACTTATATCAGTGTGTCATTAAAGAGATCCTTCTTTTTTTTTTTTTTTTTTTTTTTTTTTTTTTTGAGATGGAGTCTTGCTCTTGTCCCCCAGGCTGGAGAGTGATGGCGCGATCTCGGCTCACTGCAACCTCCGCCTCCTGGATTCAAGTGATTCTCCAGCCTTGGCCCTCCCAAGTAGCTGGGATTACAGGCACCTGCCACCATGCCTGACTAATTTTTGTATTTTTAGTGGAGACAAGGTTTCACCATGTTGGCCAGGCTAGTCTAGAACTCCTGACTTCAGGTGATCCACCTGCTTAGGCCTCCCAAAGTGCTGGGATTACAGGCATGAGCCACTGCACCCGGCCCCATTATTATTTATTTATTTTTTTTAGAGGTGCTGTTGTTCATTCTCACATGAATTAGAGAGACTCTGGGCATTGGGAGTTTTGAATCTTGGTGGGCAGGCCTCCAAACCTCAGATTTATATGGTTATAGCACAGAATGATACAGAATCTACTCTAAGCATTGTGAACAAATCTGGTTCTGAAAAACCCTTCCTACTTCACGGTGACATCTGAAATGACCTAGTGCTACCATACTACTGATGGTGACCAAATTTTATGAATTTGCATATCTAATTTAACTTGCCATAAATAGTTCAGAATAGTTTATCTTTTCACGTTTGCAGTCACCAGCAGGAGGTGTGTGTGAGAGAGATCAGTCATTTTCTCTATATTTCATACATTGCTAGCAAGCAAGTCTTCCTGAAGTATACCTTAGATTAGGTCATTCATTATGGCGGCTTTTGTTAAGGAAATTTAGCTTGAAAGGTAGAGACTGATCTCAGGACATAGAACATTTTAACGTGTTTGGCCACTTCTACATAGCAATATGACTCTTTCTCCAAAACTGGACTCTTTACTAACAGAGCAACCCAAGAATTTGTATCTCTCAATTTATTATAACAGATAAGTGTCAAGGCACAAAAGAAATGAAGGGCTTTTCTCTACCCACCCCCAATCTCCATGGGGCCAAGAGGGTATTGATTTTAAAGTACCATTTATGAGAGCAATGGTTGAATCAATATATTAACTTAGGATGAGTCTCAATAACAGATAAAAACGTTTTAATTATTTTTTTCTTTAGGCAGTCACTTAGACTGCTTTTATGACATTAGAAGCTCAGAATGTGGTTAGCACAGGGCTGCTGGAATGAAGATTCTAAGCAGGAAATTTGTGCTGCATCCAAATGTGAAGAAATGAGGGGCTTCTGAACTGACAGATCAATTGGCTGCCTCTAGAGACTTAGTTTCAATTGACAATATAATCATATCTGGATGATGACCCTTAAGGGAAGGCTAAGGTCCCTTATCTCTGCCTGTAGTGAATTAAGCATATTTATATTCAATCACCAAGACATCAATGCCAAGCTCCTTGTCCAAAGCCCGTTAAGGGGGAAAAAGCAAAGAAAAGAATTAAGAAGGGAAAATAAAAACAACAACAGCAACCCCACATAACCTCTCTACTGTATTTTTGTCAGAACCTTCACTGAGCAGCCTAAGCTTGGTGTTGGCTGTGCTCACTGTCTAGGTTTCCACTGGAGCCAGCTGGGCAGCTACCCATGCCAGAATCTTTAGTTATTCTCATTTTCTTTTTTTGCTCACCCCACACCAATCTATCAGCATGTCTTATTATTTATCCTCTAATATAGCTCTATTTCCTTTAATATCCCCATTCCCATTATCAGTCCCTTATGCAAGGCACCGGTTCATCATTCCTGTCACTGCCACAGCTGCCTAACCCGTCTCCTCACTCCCACATGGCAGCATTGAAGGCCATTATTTGCCTCATGTAAAAGTGATCTTCTTAGAAGATAAATAGTGTCACACCACTCCTCGGCTAAGACCCTTCCATGGCTTCCCACTGACACGTTAGGAAAATTGCAGATACCAGGATGAAATATCAAGTAAAACGGGTATTTTACAGACTGAGACATAGCATGACTTGGGCAAAGGATCCTGGTGCTCTTTAAGAGTCTCTTTGACTTAATGTCATGGATCTTATTCCAACAGTAAAATCTAAAATTAATGCATACTATCTGCAGTCACTACACCAAGCACTTCATATCTCTTGCTTGATGCTTATAATAACCCTTTGGAGATGGTATTGTTATCACCATCTTCAGTGGAGGAGCTTAGAATGAATGACAAAGTCTTGACAACTTATTCAATATTGATATAGCAAGCAGAGCCGAGATTCTAACCCAGGAAGTCTAACTCCAGTTCTCAATATTTTAACAACACTAATAAATACAATTGCCTTAAATAAATAGCTTTCTTTTAAAAATTGTTTTATTTTTACTGAGGCAGAGATGTATGGTAGCAACACTCTAAGTCACTAACATAATACTTTATATAATTTCACTGGATCACTCTCCTCTACAGCAGGAGGAACCCAAGAGCTCAGGAGAAGCAAACCCTTAGAAGCAGGACACAAAGAAAGCAGGACAGGCAAGAGAGTAGTTGGTGGCATAATTAAAGACCATGCTATCTACTTCAGCATTTGGCCTCAAGTTCATTCTGCTGCTGAAGATCATACCAATAATAATTGTTCCTACATCTGCAGGACTAAGCTAATATTTGTGTCTAGAATACTGATAGTCCTTAGTACGTGCTACATAAAGAGTATCTCATTTAATCTCCATAACATTTTTAGATGGGTAATTATTATTTCATGATGTGGTGGTACAAACTGGAGCATAGACAAGCTTTATGTAATTTTAAATCCCAGAGGCTTTATGAATATCCGGTGTGTTAATATACCTTGCCGCTTTGTGGTACAACTCAGTGAACTACCTGCAGTATCCCAGTAGCACAAGCAATGTGAGGCAGTGAAAATACCATAGGTTTTGAAGTCAGACTTTGCTTGTCAATCCTGGTTCCCCCTTTTGCTAGCAGTGAGACCCTGAGAAATGTGTTACTTTTCCTGAGGTTTAGTTTCTTGATCTGTGAAATGGAGATGATTGGAATCTGAGATCTGTCATGAGAATTGAATGAAATAACATATGTAAAGCCATGGTAGACCTAGGGGAGATGATCGAAGAATGTTTCTTCCAGATGATCCCATTGTTTGCACTAGGATGGCAAGTATGAGTGCAACAGGACCTCCCAGGTTCTGGCCCCTCCTGCAGATCTCACCTTTGCTTTTTTGCAGCTTGAGGATTGCATGGGGGACTAGCTGACTATTTCCTAATGCTTTAAATGTCACACTGCTTTTTTTTCAAGGCAATAATTTACCTTTGACAGTGATGGATTATTATTCCGCTTTGATTCATATCAGGGTTCCCATATAAGGAGAGAGTGGCATATCAATGAGGAATACTGTTGTTTTAAATATGGGAAATATTTTCAGTAATTTCCTAATTAGCATGAGTAGATATAAAAGCCATTTTTTGGGCTTTGTGAGGAGCACGTTCTAATTCCTGTTATGCAGACATATGGCTAAATTCCCTATGCAATAGCAACTCATCCAACACATGCTGTCTAATGGGATCCATCCCCTAAACACACAATAAGGTGCCCAGAGTGATGGCATTAAGCTCAATGAAGTTCAATACTAATATCGATGCTGATGGAGAGGGGGCCCAAGGAAGCGTTCAGTCTGAGCCTTTTCTTCTGAAAAATGTTAAAATGATCTTTGATCTTTTCTACTCCATAGGACGCTCAGGAGGATTCGAACCTTTAAAAATTGAAACTTAGAGTCAAGTCATAATTTTTTAAATTATTATTAACTAGATTTTATTTTCATCCTTATGTCTGACTGGTTTGGTCCGTGAGATCAAAGCTTGTGCTAGCCAGACTGTCTATGATTTGTCACAAGGGAACCAGGTAAGGAAATATGATTAAATAATATGTCTATCTTAACTAGGAAAAAATGCCAAGTGAGAACATGCTTCCCATGGATTAGGTATCATTATTTCCCATATGAAAAGTATCACACATTTCTATTTTCATCTTAAGGAGAAGTTATTTGGAATTGCTACTCTGTATATTCGTATTTTGAAATAGAAGAAGCCTTTTCTTCTAATGCATCCTCTGAACCGTTAAGGAAACCCAGGCTAGGAGATGAGAACTGACTTTCCCAGGATCATACAAACGACATGTGAGGTGAGATTCTCAGTTTTAAGGCTACCAGGACAGGACTCAGACTAGACAGTGACAGAATCCGAGGCCACACTACCCAACCCCCCAGGTCACTAAGGCATAACTAAGATTTGCTAGATAATTTTTGCTGTGCTCAAAGCCTAAGTAGTTTTAGTCTAGTTACACTTCTTACAAGGCAAAAATTCTCAGTCTTTGGAATCTCACCATGGCTGCTGATCTGGTAATGGGTTGCAGCACTCCTGATGAATGCCTCATGAAATTGAGATGATATTGCATGATGGTTAATTCTTTGTGTCAATACGCCTGGACACAGTGCCCAGCTATTTGGTCTGACATTATTCTAGGTGTTTCTGTGAAGGTGTGGTTTTGGGTGAGATTAACATTTAAATCAGTGGACTCTGAGTAGAGATTACTCCTCATAATATGAATGGACCTCATCCAATCAGTTGGAACAAAAACTCACCTCCTCTGAGCAAGCAGGAATTCTGACAGCTGACTTCCTCTGGACTCAGAGCGGAGCTCTTTCCTGGATCCCCAGCCTGCCTATCTTCCTTGCAGATTTTAGACACATCTAGCCCTTCACAAGTACATGAGCCAGTTCCTTAAAATCTCTCTCTCTCTCTCTCTCTCTCTCTCTCTCTCTCTCTCTCTCTCTCTCTCTCTCTCTCTCTCTCTCTCTCTCTCTCTCTCTCTCTCTCTCTCTCCCTCCCTCCCTCCCTCCCTCTCCCTCCCCTCCCCTCTCCCTCTCTCCCTCCCTCTCTCCCTCCCTCTCTCCCTCCCTCTCTCCCTCCCTCTCTCCCTCCCTGTCTCCCTCCCTCTCTCCCTCCCTCTCTCCCTCCCTCTCTCCCTCCCTCCCTCTCTCCCTCCCTCTCTCCCTCCCTCTCTCCCTCCCTCTCTCCCTCCCTCTCTCCCTCCCTCCCCACACATCCCCTACATCCCCCACATCCCCCACAGCCTGTTACTTCTAGTTCTCTGGAGAACCCTGCTCATACAGATTTTAGTACTAACAAGTGGAATGCTGCTGTAATAAATACCTAAACATGTGAAGTGGCTTTGGAACTGAGTGGGGGATATAGGCAGAAAGAGTTTTGAACTACATGCCAGATAAAACCTGCATTGTCTTGAAGAGACTGTTGGTAGCAACGTGGACATAAAAGGAGCTTCTGGTGACAACTCAGATGGAAATGAGGAACATCGTAGTGGACATGGGAGGACAGCTGATCCTTGTTATTAAATGGCAAAGGACTTGACTGACTTGTTTCCTAGTGGTTTGTGGAAGGCACAATTTGTAAGTGACATAAACTTACATATTGGTTTGAAAAGATGTCCAAGCAAAATATGTAAGATGTGGTCTGGTTTCTCCTTACTGCTTATAAGTAAAATATGAAAGGAGAGAGATAAGTGAGGAATTGATCAGCAAAAATCAGAACATGAAGATTTGGAAAATTCTCAGCCTGTCTATATTGCAAAAAAATTGAGGAAATGCATATTGGAGAGCATACCAAAGGTGGTGCTGAGCAACCGTTTGCTAGAGAGATTGTGGGTATAACCCATGGATACAATCAGCCATCTCAGCAGAGAACAGTAGAGATGTGCGATGCCAGCAGAAACACTGCTACCTGGGACTAAAGGTTACAGAGATGGGACAAAATGAAGGAAGACTGGTAGAGTTCTTGGATTCTAAAGGATGGGACAATAGAGCTATCCAGCTGTGAACATGCATTATCTTTCAAAAAAAGGACAGAATGACCCAAAAGATGATTCAGAAATCAGCAGGGATGCCACTGCCACCATGAGCCTGGAGGTCACAAGTTTGGAGATGGAGACTGTCTCCTCCTGGGCTTTAGCAGGCCAGGTTGCCTCTGAGGGCCTTGGGGACTGGGCTGCTTTCCAGGGTCGCAAGGGTAATGCTTCTAACCCAAGGTACTGGAAGGCAGGGTTGCCACCTGGTGGCCCTGAGGATACAGCATTAAATCAAGGAGGATGACCCTTAACATTGAATTGTATTTTCTCTGCTCTGTTTCAGACTTGCTTTATATGATCATATTCTGCTTTCCTTTTTGGGCTCTCATGAAATGTGAATGTCTGTCTTATGCCTATCCTACCATTGTATTTTGGAAGCAGATAACTTACCTGGTTTCACAGATTCGCGATGGCACAAGGGTTTTGCCTTAGGATGAATCACCCTTCAGTTCTCAACCACACTTGATTTAGATGATATTTAGAGATTTGACATTTGGAGTTGATGATGGAATGGGTTTGGGTTACTAAGTTGGAGATAAATGGATTTTGCATGTGACAGGAACTTGAGTTTGGGGGCGGACTGTATAAGGCAGAGTATTATGGGCTGAATTATCTACCCCTAATTTATTTTTTACTTTTTATTTTATTTTGAGAGGGAATCTCACTCTGTCATCTAGTCTGGAGTGCAGCCGCATGATATCTGCTCACTGCAGCTTCTGCCTCCCAGGTTCAAGCAATTCTCCTGCTTCAGTCTCCCAAGTAGCAGGGACTACAAGTCTGTGCTGCCACATCCCGGCTAATTTTTGTATTTTTGGTAGAGATGGGGTTTCACTATTTTGGCTAGACTGGTCTTGAACTCCTGACCTCAGGTGATCCACCTGCCTCGGCTTCCCAAAGTGCTGGGATTACAAGTATGAGCCACTATGCCCGGCCACCCCCAAAGTTCTAACACCCAGCCACCCCCAAATTCATATGTTAAAAGTTCTAACACTCAGTGTCTCAGAATGTGATTATGTTTTCAGATAGGGCATTTAAGAATGTGATTAAGTTAACATGAGTCCATCAGGGTGGTTTTCCTTAATCTCTCCTTAATCTAGTCTGACTGGTGTCCTTATATGAACACAAATTTGGACACACAGAGGAAACACCGTGTGAGGACATGCAGGAAAACAAATTTGCCAATACCTTGATCTTGGACTTTCAGCCTCCAGAACTGTGAGAAACTAAGCATCTGTTGTTTAAGCCACCCAGTCTGTGGTATCATGTTATGTCAGCCCGAGCAAACTAATACACTTGGCATAATTTTCCAATGATATTATTCTGAAATGTTAACTTATTAAGGAGCCCATTGTATTGGTGCTGTCTACTTCTACAAACATGTAGCTTTGGTTTATTGCAAACGTTTAAACGTTATAGCCTCGGGTATTCCATCTATTTTGAAATAATGAGACATGATCTGAGACAAGCCTATCAAAGATTTATGTTCAGTTATAATAACATTCAACTTTGGTAGATTTCGTGTTATTTTTTGGTTGAAGATGATGTTTTAGGTTTTATACTTAGTAAATATCATCCACTAAAAAGAGAGATCACTATTCATATACAAACCTTGATTTTTATTTAAACATAACCCAGAGGAAAGGATACATTATGAAGATATTATGTTTGTTATAATACTTTATGAATATGATTGTTGGTTGTTGTTTGTAACCAGGGATTTTCTTATTTAGCAATTCCCTTTTCTCTCTTTTGGTAGTCACTAGAAACAAAAGTACAGAAATGTCTTGTTTTGGTTTATTAACAATTTTGGAGCAGGGCATTATGGCTCATGCCTATTATCCCAGCACTTTGGGAGGCTGAGGTGGGAGGATCGCTTGAGGTCAGGAATTCGAGACCGGTCTGGGCAACATAGCAAAACCCCATCTGTACACTTTTTTTTTTTAATTATCCATCTCTACAAAAATGTTTTTTTTAAAAAATTAGCTAGATGTAGTGGTGCATGCCTGTAGTCTCAGCTACTTCACAGGCTGATCACTTGAGCCCAGAAGGTCAAGGCTACAGTGAACTGTGAGTAAGCCACCACACCCCAGCCTGGGCTAAGAGCAAGACCCTATCTCTTATTAAAAAAAATTAAGGTGGCCGGGCGCGGTGGCTCAAGCCTGTAATCCCAGCACTTTGGGAGGCCGAGACGGGCGGATCACGAAGTCAGGAGATCGAGACCATCCTGGCTAACACAGTGAAACCCCGTCTCTACTAAAAAATACAAAAAACTAGCTGGGCGAGGTGGCGGGCGCCTGTAGTCCCAGGTACTCGGGAGGCTGAGGCAGGAGAATGGCGTGAACCCAGGAGGCGGAGCTTGCAGTGAGCTGAGATCTGGCCACTGCACTCCAGCCTAGGCAAGAGAGCCAGACTCCGCCTCAAAAAAAAAAAAATTAAGAATTTTGGGTCTTCATGGAAGATAACTTTCTGTAATAGCTTTTATCTATCAAACTTGAAATAAACACCTGAAGAATCTTTGATGGTAATGTCTTTAAGCATACTATGTAATGCCTTAGATTGGTCTGTCAGGTACAGTAGACATGGATTAAACGTTTGTGGTGTTTCAGAGGCTTCATCTTGAACATTATTATTTTACAGGCCTCTGGAAGAATCAGTACTGTCAGAAGCTACTAGAGGGTTTTGAGCTCTTTGTTATGTCATCAAGTGGCTTCAGGTTGTCATCTGATTGGACTTATCAGGAATAGTTTTATAATTTTTATTTTTAATTTTTTACCAAAATTTTCTCTATTTCTGGTCTTTTCTTTTTCTTCATTTTCATCCACTCACCTATGGAATTCCTTTTCGTCATTCCTAATTTTATTTATTTATTTTTTCTTCACCATGTACTTAAAATAATTGAATTGGTAAAAACTGGTTGCAAAGTAAGCATGAATAGTCTTGGGTTATATGCCTGATTTTTACTACCTGAACTTCGCTGCTTTAATATTACTTATTAAGGGTTTATCATTGTTTTTTATTTGCTTGTTTATATTCAGATAGCTGCGGCTGCTGAGTGAATTGTAAAAGTGGAATAGGTATCAAAGAGGACATCTTTCCGGGAGGTCGCTCTTCATGATCTTTGATGACTTTGTGAACGTGAAATAAAAATGCCCTGTTTTAGAGGATGTGTGATTATTTATTTGCCATGTATTTTTTTAAATAAGCATAAACTGAGCTAGGGAGATACTGGCAATTAACATAATGATTTACATGATAGACTTGGCTTTAAACAATAGGCCCATGGGTGATAAATTAGATTATACCTGGCTTACACAAGAAATGCCATTATTTAAAGAAATTCCAATGCTAGATTATTACATCACCATTTTCTTTCATATTAATTAATTTTTTAAACTTACATTGTTATATGGAGATTTACATAAGATGAGAGACTCCAGCATCATTATCCTTGGTAGTATTGTAACATACTCAAAACTGTACTCCAGGGAGTAGGCAACACTATAAAGTGTGTGTGTGTGTGTGTGTGTGTGTGTGTGTGCGCAGAGATCCACAACTAGAAGTACTTGTTAATGGTTTGCAGCATCTAGGAGGAGTGCTGTTATTGACAAAGTGATACTTTGTTGTACATGTATCCTTTAGTTTGATTAATTTTCCTGCTAGTATGCCATGTCCTGCATCTTGTATTTTAAACTGTATTTTCTTATTTATTCTACTCTTAGACCTTTAGTTGCCAGCAACTGACCAGCTTTCAAACACATATATTATGTAATTAGCTTATGTGAGAATAGTTGAGTCCCTTCTTCCTTAGCTTTTCCTTTTGCCCATTTTCTTCTCATCCCCTGTGTAACCACATAAAAGCAAAGGAGTATGATTCGACTGGCTTTTGAAAGGTGGCTTTGCATGGAGCAGCTCTCCGTAAGTGATAGTCTCAAATGTTTGACTTACTAATTTTATTTCTCTTCCATTGTTTCCAGAACATCACTTTTCCTTTTTTTTTTTTTTTTTCCTGCCTTTCCTAGGGTCCAAGTGTGAGTCTGTATTTCAGTGCCATTATTTCCTTAAGCAAAGAATGAGCTCCAAGTTTAGGTCAAATGAAACAGATAGCTATGTTATTACTATGTTATTACTCTGCCCTCAGAGCTTAGTGATTTCTTTCTCTTATCTTTCATCTGTTTTCTTTTTATTTTAACTGTGACATGATGTAAGTCAGAAGAATAATTTTATCAGTGGGGTATGCTGCATCTGTAAGAGCATTTTGAGAAGGAAAATATAAAAAGAGGGAAATACAAAGTTGCTACTTGCATTTTCATCCTTACTGAGGAAAAGCTAAAGTTGGCCATCAGTGATTGAGAACTTGGGTTCTCCCAAGCTGTTGTATGTATGACAAACATGTAAGGGCAAGAAGGATTTTTCCTCTTCCTCTGAAGTTTTTAGTCTGCTATTATTAACTGACAGTAGACAGATTAACAGGATAAAAAACATGTAAATTTATTAAAGTACCTAAGCACAGGAGCCACAAAATATGAGACTCAAAGAAGGGCCAGATGGTTGAGGTTTAAATGGCCTATTAATGGGGAGAAGGAAATTAAGAATGTAAGCAATTGGTGAGAGGTAGTAAATGATTTTCAGGAGAAATAAATGGGCCCAAGGAGAAGATAGTAGTCTGTAAATGATTCTCTTAGAGAACTGGCCACGACTGGCAAGTTATGAGAAGGTGAGGGGCGGAATGGTACTGCAACAAGGATTGTCTTGTTATGCAAGCAAGCTCTCCTAGGTAATCTTTCAGAGGGGTGCTGAAACAATAGATGAAAAGTCTGGCTGTGGTGAAGGCTTTGTCTCTTCTCTGTTTAATCTTGGTTATCCCATGAAATTCTTAGCGTGGCGATCCTAAGACAATTGCATTTCTTTTGGAGGAAGTTTTCCTCAGTCTGGCAAGGGAACTTGCAGAGAGAGCTCTTCTCTGTGCTCTGGGAGGAGAAACAATAGGTTAAAAAGTCCTTGATTTGAGGCAGCTTCTAAGACCCTCGGTTTTCTTTAATTCAGTCGTTCTCAGCATGCCTAAGCACTTTACTTTGGGGCAGCATTCTCTGTACCCCAACAACAATTTAAATTTGTTCTTCTTCATACTTCAATTTCACTAACAATTAAGATTTGCTTCAATAAAGTCTGTGACAAAAAAAAAAAAAAACCCACCAAAAAACAAAAACAAAAATCTTCAACAGTTTGCCTTGTAGTCAAGCATCTGTTCCTAGTCTTGAAAATAGGAAATGTGTTATCCATCCCACTGTGAGGAAGTATCTGGGTTGTGTGTGTTATGAAATGTTGTGTCAAAGTGGGTCTGGAAGCAAGTTGCTTTAAAACTTGATAGCATTTTCTTACGTTGTTGGTCCTGTCCTTGTAATTAATAAATTTGCCTTTCTAGCTGGCAATTAATTTAAAGGTGGCTTTAGGTTGTTTTTATCTCAAAGCAAAACAAAAAAGCAAACAAAAAAACCCATGCTCCCAAATGGAATTTAACGAAAAAGAGTTGTTGGTGTTACAAATATGAAATAATAATATTGAATATGGACTATTTGGGACTTTTTAAATTAAACAGAATAATATTGAGTTTTTCTATGTGAAGTTTGTTTTGTAGGATGCTTTAAAATGAGCTTCAATTGAGATTTTCTTTTCTTTAACACTTTCTTCTCCACATTTCCATGAATAAGACCCTGCATTTATAGGTTATACTAGAATATACCATGGGGAAAGTCACTAAAATTGATAGGTAAATTTTTTTAAGCAAAGGAAACATATATGAAAACATTCCGAAGTGATTTTTAGTTATTTTGTTTTAAAATAACCAATATTTGGATACACTGGGAGAGGACTTAAGCAACCTTCCAGCAGTAGATCGTTCTATTTAATACAGTAGATCCCAACTGAAAAGTCAAGCTCTCAAAGTGGCCTTTCTTACCCTCCCTATCTTTTTTGCCTATTCTGAATTTTTATTGTTTCACTTCAGCTGTCTCTTTCTCTCTTAAACTCTAAACAAATATACAAACTACCTTTTCTGTGAAATTATTAGCACTTAGTATTATAAAGTTAAAAATAAAATGATGATATTTCTGATAATAAAGTATCTGATTAAGTATTTGGTGTCTCTTTAGAAATGCTCCTCAGACTTTAATCCAAAATGTTTCCAAAGAACTTGAAATAATTTATTAAACACACTGTTCTCTAATAATATTTTACATTATAATGAATTTTATTTACATATTAGGGTTATTTTCCTTGATAATAGAGGTATGATATAATAGCTTGTTCCTAGAACTTCTAGAAACTTTACTTCTACTACAATATTTTGTTACTCCTCAAAAAATCCTATAAGAATGCCAAGTAGTATTATATTCATTTCATTCAACTACTTGCTATTCAAATCATTTGTATACCCTGGCAGGATTCTAATTCTGAAAGCTGTGCCTTGCATAAGTTGAGTCAGTGTTTGGAATATTTATTCAGATACAATTGTCCAGAATAATTCTGACAGTCCCCATCTATAACATGAAAATGTATTCGTTATGTTTTTTTTGTGTGATTTTAGTTCTTTATCTTTCCAAGGGTATTTTAATTCTATTGTGTGAAAAAGGACTTTTATTTGCTCTGCTTTAATTATGCTTTTGTTTTTTAACTATTTCATTCTAAGAGTCTCTAAAGGAGACCCTTTAGAACATGTCTCTGATATTTGTTCTAGCCTATATTTTAGATTTCTTTCTCCACAGGGTGGCCTCTAAGGGCTTTGGATTTTGAATAAAGGAATGGTACTCAGGAGATAGACAAGTTCTCTCCCAGGGGACCGATCCAGTGAGGGTTAGGATTCTGTCCAGGGAAAGAAAAGTAGTGACTGAGTTGAGACTGGGAACTTGACAGCCACGGTGTTGCCAAGCGATGGTTTAAAGTGTATTTTTCATCACGGGGCAGAGAGAGAGACCGAGGACTCTGTACTTGCCATGGGTGCTGTCATACTTCAGAACAGCAGCACGGGAATGAGATAAGGAAAATATGTCAAAATATCTTTTTCCAAGCAAAATTTTGGAGTGTAAGTATTTGTATTTGGTGGGAAGAGGTCTTTCTATACCAAATAGGAAGAGAGCCTTGATTTAGAACAGGGCTGTCCAATCTTTTGGCTTCCCTGGGCCACATTGGAAGAAGAAAGATTGTCTTGGGCCACACATAAAACACACTAGTGAAAGCTGATGAACAACAGCAACAACAACAAAAAAAAGCAAAAAAATCTCATAATGTGATAAGAAAGTTGACAGATTTGTGTTGGGCCACATTCAAAGCTGTCCTGCAGGTTGTGGGTTGTACAAGCTTGATGTAGAGATCAGCCTTAAAGGTAATTTCTGCCTGACTTACAGGAAGGTGAAGGTTTACCATATTTCCATTCTGGTGCCCCTGTCTGTGCCTCTCAGAGACTGGTTCTTAGTTTACCTGGGTTCAACAAGGGATAAAGACAGTAGAAATCTAATTTCACAAGTGTTTGCAAAAATTTCATTGAAATGCTAAGTAACAGGAGTAAAAACCCTATTTTTTGACCCTCCTGTCAAAGAAGAGATTTCTTACTCATTAATAAAAGGTGTTCATGTGTAACCACTACTAATGGAAGTTATCCTTTCAACTACTATTTAAGGTCGAGTACCAGTGTAAGTTCTAAAGATACAATGCTGAAAAAAGGGACCAAAGCATATGTATTCCCTTCTTTCAGGCAACTTTACGTGGTGGCAAAAGGGGCAGAAATTAAGCCACCTCATCACAATGGGGAATGTTTAATTGCAAATTGGAAATAGGTTTTAGAAGGAAATAATTGTGATTCTTTGAGAACAATAACCAATAGGGCTGACTTAGACCGAGGGTTGAGTCTAAACTGCTTTGGTTAGTTTTCCCCAAGATAATTCTTCAGCTGCAGTCTAAAGGAGGCGTAGAAACTGAGCAGGTGAGGTTGGGGTAGAAGAGGTTGCACACACAGATACGTAAGTATCTGTGAGGTAGGGGATGGGGGAAGACTGGAAAGAGAGGAGCTAGAGTCATGCTGAATTGCGGAGGTCAATTGAAGGAATGTGGTCTTCATCTAAGGACTTTTGGAAGCCAGTAAAGCGTTTGTAAGCAGAAAAGATCTTTCTGGCTGTAGTATAGAGAACAGTTTGTTGTGGGTGTCAGAGCTGATGGGACAGACCGTTGAAAAAGCTATTGCAGTAGCCAGGGAAAAGAGAATGCTAATTTACATTAAAGTAGAGCAAGATGGAAAGAGATGAATAACTCAAGAAATAGTTTTGTAGGCTAACGGTGGAACTCAGGGATGGGGCAGTAATGGAGGGTTAGGAGAGAAGGGAGGGAGTCACGCGTCACTCCTACTTATGTAATTTTTAAAAACAGTTCTATTAAGATACCGCTTACATACCATAAGATTTCCCACTTTTAAGTGTACAACTCAATAAATTTTAGTATATTTTTAGAACTGTACTGCCATCACCAAAGTCTAATTTTAAAACATTTTCAACACCCTAGAAAGAGATTCTATGTTCATTTGCAGCCACTCCCCATTACCATCCCTAGCCCTACAAAATAGCTATTCTACAGATTTGCCTTTTCTGGACATTTCATATAAATGGAATCATAAGTGGTTTTTCAAAAAATCTGGTTTCTTTCATGCAGCATGATGTTTGAGGCACACGTGTAGGGGAGAAAAAAGTCTTTTCCTCACCCATCCTACATTCATGACTGAGGCCCCTATAATAAAGATAGATTCACAAAAGAAAAGCATACACATTTATTTAATATACCTTTTATATGACCCGGAAGCCCTCATAGGGAAGGAAGACCCCAATAAATGATTAAATTTGTGTATTTTTATGCTAAGTTTGATGGAGAAGTAGATAGTCATGGAGAAATAGAATTGGACAAAAGAGGATGATCTAATGGTCATACACTAGGGGATACTTAGCAAAGTCCATTTGTTCAGGATTTTCTCTGGGTCTCTGCCCGTGTTCCTTCTGGGTATAGGGAGGTACCACTGGAATAAGGGTCTTACGACTCTCAGAAAGTCAGAAAAGCCTTCCTAGGTTGTTAGAGCTGCTTCAGGGGACAAGACTGGGAAAAAGTGAGGGTGACCTTCCTACTGCTGCTTTCTCAAATGCCGGGGTGCATGTCGTGAACCCCATCACATTTATTCTGTGGCCCTCTCTCCAGTTTGAAACCTGGTGCTTCCTTTATTTTAGAGGGGTAGCACGAGCAGAGAAGCAGTGCTGGCAACAGCAAGGGAGAGATGATTAGTTAGATTTTGGACATGTCGCGTGTGAGATGTCTTTTGGACAGTCAGTGGAAATATCTAATTTTTACAGATGGTAATGGAAGCAAGGAGCATGGATTAAAAAAAAAAAAAAAGGGGGGAAATTATGGCCTAGGACTGTGCCCTGTAGAACTCGCAACATTTTAATGGTTGTGTAAAGGATAAATTGGAAGGAAACCAAGAAAAGGTTTTGAGATAAGAGGAAAACTGGCCGGGCGTGGTAGCTCATGCCTGTAATCCCGGCACTTTGGGAGGCCGAGGCGGGTGGATCACCTGAGGTCAGGAGTTTGAGACCAGCCTAACCAACATGAAGAAACCCCATCTCTACTAAAAATACAAAATTAGCCAGGCGTGGTGGCACGTGCCTGTAATCCCAGCTACTCGTGAGGCTAAGGCAGGAGAATCGCTTGAACCCAGGAGGCAGAGGTTGCGATGGGATGAGATTGCACCATTTCTCTCCAGCCTGGGCAACAAGAGCGAAACTTCATCTCAAAAATAAAAAAAAAAAAAAAAAAAGGAAAATCAGGAGCAAAGTGAAGAGAATATTTCAAGTAAAAAGGAATTGTTAAAGGTCATATCTGTCAAATGATAACTGACCTGTCTACTAAGTCGGGCTGAAAGTTTCCATTGGTATTATTATCTTGGATGCCATTTTTGATCTGGGTGGGAGCTGTGTTGCTTGGAGTAGGTTGGTTGGAGCAGATTGGAGTATGTTAAGGACTGGGTGACAAATCCAGTGAAAAGATGCAAAACCATCCTTCTGTGAAGAAGAGAGATATGTGGAATGTAAATCTGAATGATGCTTTTAAAAACATGGTGGCAATTTGACCATAGCTGAATATTAACTAGAAGGATCAGTACAGGAAACATGCAAAGTTATGTATAGGAAAGAGATGACAAACATGATGGGTGAGCATAGTGGAGGAGTGAGATCAAAGGCATACTTGGAGGAATAGGAAGCTGGATGCTCCTCCAGTGTACTGGGAAGGAAAATGCAGGACTAGGTGGAGATATGGGTAGATTTATGTTGGTTTTAGGAATTACCATTAGCCATATCGATGCATTTGCATGGATATGGCTGGAGGTTGGCTGAATTTAGTCATCAGACATCAGCACAGAGCCATGGTGATTGTGTATAGAAGATCCACAAACCCGGATTTCTTGGCTCAAAACTCATAATCGCTAAAGGAAGTCTGTGATTTATACCATAGTTGGCAACATTTTTATTTTTCAGAAATTACCCTGTGTATTTTTATTAATTTTTATTCCTATGTTCTTCTTTTCCTATTAGATCCTGCTCCTTAACACTTGCTTCCAAGCATTCAGCAATGCTTTGAAACTTTTCTTGCTTGAAAACAGGAACCCAACCAGTTCAGTATAAAGCAGAATGTGAATAACACTGCAGTAAGCACCTCTACCATTTGAATCAGCACTTGCCTCCTTCACACCCCTTGACTTTAATCATGACAATTGATCTGCAAATCAAGTTGAGGGAAGAGCTTGGGGATTGGTTCAGACAAATAGCTTCAATAAATGAAACGTTTCTCTAGCTAAGAATAAACACCATACCACAGGGGCAATTATGATCAGGGCAAGATTCAGTTTTATTTTTTACTATCCTCCTGCCAGTTTGCAAGTCCATGCATTAGCAAACATTTCAGACCTAAGGGCTGGTGGGGGCCTACATTAAGATGATAATTGCACTTAAGAGAAAAGTGAACTTTAGTCATCGTTTGTGGAAGATTGAGTATTAGCCTTGCTATCATTCAGTTCTCCCTCTTGGTTGTTTATCTCTTTGATTCATCATAACTTAACTGACCGAATGACAGAAATTTCCCCACCCAACAAACCATGTGTGATTCAGTGACTGTACTGAGCGTACGAAGATCATTTGTTGGAGAAACTTTGTTCTCTGGAGTGAACACTTTTAAACAAATGTGGTAAATATATTTTAATTATGTCTGTGCTGGCATCATTTAGCCAGAGGAAACATTTTTTTGAGGAGTCATTTAATCTCCCTTTGAAAGTTTTGGTTTTAATATAGAAAAGCTTTATGAGAAGAGTAGCTTGGAGGGAGGAATGGGGCCCAGGACAAGCTCCAGGAGCACTACAAGCTGTTTATAAACAGCATGGGACAGGCCTGTCTTCATTCTCAAGCAGGGCATTAATAACATGGAACAGTTAATGCCTTATATTGCTTCTCAGCTATTGCTCATTAGTTGGAGCATTGCATGATATTGAAAAACATCCGTGAATCATGCAGGCACAAACGTTTCATTTTCTCATCCCCCACCCTTACAATGTTTTATTAATGCTTATCCTGGAAATGCAAACTATCTGATACTCTAATTGGATTCTGTGCGAGTGAAAATATCAAATTGGGAATAGTAAACATCTTGCACCACTCAAACCCTAAACAGTATTGAGCAACAACAAAAACAAATTATCACCCTCACCTTTCATTTTAAATAATTGATTCAAATTTGAATGACATTGAGCCATGTATTCTGATAGTATTAATTAGTTTTCAAGGAAATATGTCTTTGCCTCTTGTCTTAGTCTATTTTCTGAATGAGAAAATAAATTTATTTCTTACAGTTCTGGAAACTGGGAAGTCCAAGAGCATAGTGCTAGCATCTGGTGAGGGCCTTCCTACTGTGTCATAACATGGTGGAGAACATTATATGGCGAGAGGGAGAGAGCCAGAGAGAGCTTGCTTTTATAGCAAAGCCACTCCCATGATAAGGAGCCCACTGTCCTGATAGTGACACTAACCCATTCATGAGGGCAGAGAGACGATGTACTTAACACATTAACTTTTGGGGGCTGCGTTTAACCCGTAATGTCTTTTATTGACTCTATTAGACGTGTAAGATGTTAAGTACTTCTATTAAACCGTTTATGTTCCTATTCAACTATATATTTATGTGACCCAATGAATTAAATATTTTATTCTCTGTGGAAGTCATCCATGACATCTTTTTTTTTTTTTTTTTCTGAACTTCTCACAACACTGTCTGTAAACCATATTTATGCTACTTATCACATTATATTTTAACCCACTGAGGTTTTTGACCTTGCCTACTAGGCTGTGGGCATCTTGGGCTGGTTATTATCCTCATACTTAGCACAGATCCTTGTATATCATGGCTGCCTGATAAATGATTGGTGATTGATTGAATGCATGTGTATGAACGAATGACTTAAAGCAAAAGATCAGGCTGAATTCACTGGATATTTTCCACATTTAGGGGCAAGGGACAATGACAAGTATGACATTTTAAAATGTGTTACTTAAAAATAGAATCCAAAACCTTTCTAATAGGGATTTGGAAATTGTTAGAAGTCAAAGGAAATAGGGGGAAAGTAGCATTTAGAGTACTATGATTCTTGGTACTGCACCTCTGGGTGCTTTCCCATGAGCTCTGTGAGGTCAGGGGACATGTCTGATTTGTTTGCCAGTAGTTAGCACAGCACTTGTTATATAGTAGTTGCTCAGTAAATATCTCATGTCTGACTGACCAAAGGCTGTCTGCAGAGAGTCAGTCAGGAAACTACTCTGGAAACATTGACACAGTTCAGAAAATGTGATTACCAAGGCATTTGAAATAACGCCATCTATCTAGACAGACTTAGTGTCAGAAAAAACTTTTCTTGAGAACTCTCACTTCCAGTTGCTGCCTGACCAAGCTTAAATGCAAAGAGAGTCCCCACCAGTTGGCCTCCCACATGTTTGTCCCCTAGTTGTAGCTTTTGTGCTGATGGTGGCTTTCCTTTATGTTTCTATGCTGGAAGGCATAAGGCCTGGGGAAAAAAGCTTTCAAATTCATATCACTATGGGCAGAGCCCCTGAGTGGAGCAGCAGCACTCTGTGAGGAAGATAGGTATAAGCTCCTCTTGGAGGGAAATGCCTCTCAAGTCACCCACAGCCAAAGCTTAGCTGAAGATGTCTCGATTTTTGAAATCTCCGTGCAAAGGCAGAAGGCAGATGTTATAAAACAAATTTGTCAGAAAGCCTCCAAAGTTCTGAGTAGTTTGTATCTTTTTTTTTTTTTTAATTAAGTTCTAGGGTATATGTGCACAACCTGCAGGTTTGTTACATATGTATACATGTGCCATGTTGGTGTGCTGCACCCATCAACTCGTCATTTACATCAGGTATAACTCCCAATGCCATCCCTCCCCCCACCGCCCCACAATAGGCCCCAGTGTGTGATATTCCCCTTCCCATGTCCAAGTGATTTAATTGTTCAATTCCCACCTATGAGTGAGAACCTGTGGTGTTTGGTTTTCTGTTCTTGCAATAGTTTGCTGAGAATGACGGTTTCCAGCTGCATCCATGTCCCTACAAAGGACACAAACTCGTCCTTTTTTATGGCTGCATAGTATTCCATGGTGTATATGTGCCACATTTTCTTAATCCAGTCTATCACTGACGGACATTTGGGTTGATCCCAAGTCTTTGCTATTGTGAATAGTGCCGCAGTAAACATACGTGTGCATGTGTCTTTATAGCAGCATGATTTATAATCCTTTGGGTATATACCCAGTAATGGGATGGCTGGGTCATATGGTATTTCTAGTTCTAGATTCTTGAGGAATCGCCATACTGTTTTCCACAATGGTTGAACTAGTTTACAATCCCACCAACAGTGTAAAAGTGTTCCTATTTCTCCACATCCTCTCCAGCACCTGTTGTTTCTTGACTTTTTAATGATTGCCATTCTAACTGGTGTGAGATGGTATCTCATTGTGCTTTTGATTTGCATTTCTCTGATAGCGAATGATGATGAGCATTTTTTTATGTGTCTGTTGGCTGTATGAATGTCTTCTTTTGAGAACTGTCTGTTCATATCCTTTGCCTACTTTTTGATGGGGTTGTTTGTTTTTTTCTTGTAAATTTGTTTGAGTTCTTTGTAGGTTCTGGATATTAGCCCTTTGTCAGATGAGTAGATTGCAAAAATTTTCTCCCATTCTGTAGGTTGCCTGTTCACTCTGACGGTAGTTTCTTTTGCTGTGCAGAAGCTCTTTAGTTTAATGAGATCCCATTTGTCAATTTTGGCTTTTGTTGCCATTGCTTTTGGTGTTTTAGACATGAAGTCCTTGCCCATGCCTATGTCCTGAATGGTATTACCTAGGTTTTCTTCTAGGGTTTTTATGGTATTAGGTCTAACATTTAAGTCTCTAATCCATCTTGAATTAATTTTTGTATAAAGAGTAAGGAAAGGATCCAGTTTCAGCTTTCTACTTATGGCTAGCCAATTTTCCCAGCACCATTTATTAAATAGGGAATCCTTTCTTCATTTCTTGTTTTTGTCAGGTTTGTCAAAGATCAGATGGCTGTAGATGTGTGGTATTATTTCTGAGGGCTCTGTTCTGTTCCATTGGTCTAGATCTCTGTTTTGGTACCAGTACCATGCTGTTTTGGGGAACAAAAATTTAAAATCATGACTGTTACCATTCAGAATTAATATAAAGGATTTGCATTCAGTTACCCCATTCTTACCATCATTAGAATGTACTTCATAAATATATAATTCCCATGAGCCTTACAAACTTCCTGCTCTGGTAGTTTACCTCTGAGCAAATACTATTTTGTGCTTTATTTGATGTGTTAACAAATAAAACTGTGTGTTGAAGAAAATGATCTGTATTAATTGAATATGTTTTCCCCAACTTCAGCATTAAACAAATGTGGGAGAGATGATTATTTGTGATAACTTGCCCTCCACTTAAATTTTAAAATTTGAGTATTTTTAAATGGTACATAAATAAAATATGAATTTATAAGACAAGAGACTACAAAAGGGATGATGCATTATTTTCAGCTGACAAGAGAGACTGCTACTACCAGTGTTTTACAAGCATATTAATCCTCATTGGTACATATAATATGTTGGTCTCCCATAGCCAATTATCAACATGTTTTATGGGAAGTTATCCCTCAATTTCTGCAGAGTCTCACTACGGTAAGCATATCATGGCAGAGCCTACCGAAAGCACTCAGAGGACTGGATAAATAAACAGTCTGAGGGTGGGTGAACTTAGAGATGAGAGATGCCTATAACTTTTAGCCTTCCTATAAGCCAAAGCTCTTTTCCTGTAAAGAGTAGGTGCTATTCAACTCTAAACAGAGTTGTCATGCACGCGTGTGGCAGGATCAAATTTCAGGACTGCCATTACCATCCTGGTTATTCCAGATGACTGTGGAAACTCTCTGGCCTTCAGTCCTGCTAATTCTTCCTAACTAAAATTATTTCAAATAAAATATCTCAAATGTATTTGAGTGCTTTCTAAGGCTGTGTACTAAGGATTTTATATGGAATCTTTTTTTTTTTTTTTTTTTTTTTTTTTTTTTTAAGATGGAGTCTCACTCTGTTGCCCAGGCTGGAGTGCAGTGGTGCGATCTTGGATCACTGCAACCTCTACCTCCCGGGTTCAAGCGATTCCTCTGCCTCAGTCTCCTGAGTAGTTGGGACTACAGGTGCATGTCACCATGCCTGGCTAATTTTTTGTTTTGTTTTGTTTTGTTTTGTATTTTTAGTAGAGACAGGGTTTCACCATATTGGACAGGATGGTCTCGATCCTCCTGACCTTGTGATCTGCCCACCTCGGCCTCCTAAAGTGCTGGGATTACAGGCGTGAGCCACCACAGCTGGTCTATATGGACTCTCTTATTTCATCCTCACAAAAAGGATGATCCTGTTATTTTCATTTTTCTTAATAGACAAAGAAACTGTGCTCAAGCTTCTTGCTACCCAAAGTGTGGTCCATAGACCAGGAACATGAAGATCACTTTGGAATTTGTTAAAAATACAAAATCAGTTGTAGAAGTACAAATCAGTTATCCCCAGAACAACTGATTCAAAACCTGAATTTTTACAAGATACCTGGGTGACTTGTAGCCTTGCCTAAATTCTCTGAACTAACAACATGGCAGAGCAGGGACTCAAAGTGTGTGGCTGGCACCAAAAATCTGACTTGGGACAGTGAGCTCCTGGAGATCACCTAGTTGGTGTATTAGTCTGTTTTAATGCTGCTGATAAAGAGATACCTGAGACTGGATAATTTACAAAGAAAAAGAGATTTAATGGACTCACAGTTCCACGTGACTGGGGAGGCCTCACAATCGTGGTGGCAGGCAAGAGAGAACGAGAGCCAAGCAAAAGGGAAAACCCCCTATAAAAGCCATCAGATCTGAGATGTACTCACTACCACTGTAGCAGGACGAGCCACAGACAAAACTCCTCAGACATCGAGTTAAAGAAGGAAGGGGTTTATTCGGCCGGGGGCATCAGCAAGACTCCTGTCTCAAGAGTCGAGCTCCCAGAATGAGCAATTCCTGTCCCTTTTAAGGGCTCACAACTCTAAGAGGGTCGGGATCAATTGAGCAGGCAGGGAGTATGTGACTGGGGGCTGCATGCACTGGTAATTAGATCAGAACAAAACAGGATAGGGATTTTCACAGTGCTTTTCTATACAATGTCTATAATCTATAGATAACATAACCGATTAGGTCAGGGCTTGATCTTTAACTACCTGGCCCAGGGTGTGGCACCGGGCTGTCTGCTTGTAGATTTCATTTCTGCCTTTTAGTTTTTACTTTTTCTTTCTCTGGAGGCAGAAATTGGGCATAGGACAATGTGAGGGGTGGTCTCCTCCCTTACCATAAGAGCAGTATAGGGGAAACCTCCCCCATGATTCAATTACCTACCACCAGGTCCCTCCCACAGCATGTGGGAGTAATGGGAGCTACAGTTCAAGATGAGATTTGGGTGGGGACACAGCCAAACCATATCAGTTGGCAAGTGTCAGGGATAGAGTTTGACCCTGTGCTCAGGACTGTGAGTATTTCACTCTGTGATATTCGCATTCTCTGATGAAGAAATGGAGGGTAATTAGTAGTGTAAGTTTTTGTTAATTAAAATGGTTAAACACTGTGCTGGTGGCTTCCTTAATTGAAAGGGAGTTAGAATTTTAATTCCCACTCCTGGTGTTGCTCCCTCTGAATCATTGTCATTGAAGAGTGTGTATTAAAAGATCCTCCCTGTGTCTGGTGCTGTCTTAACACCTAAAGAAAGAGAAGTGTACAGTCAAAAGAACATTAAATATAGCTACCTGCTCAACATGCTAGCTGAGTGCCCAGCACAGTGCTTATTAGCATTTAAAATATATGACTTAAACTTCCAGAAACAACCCTATAAAGCAGAAAGTATTATCACTCATGCTTTTAACCCTTGAAATGGTTGCCAGGTTTGGCTGAACTTAATTAGCTATAAGCCTGGAAGGATGGGTAAGAAGCAAAAAGATTATGAAGATGTGAGGTATTCCATGCAGGAAAAAGTATGAGGAAAATGCTCAGAAGGACAGAGTGCGACATACTCACGGGGGTTTGATGAGAGTGAAGCAAAAACCATTAATGACTTCTCACTTAATTCTGGCACCAGCTGGATACCTGGGTCAAATCCTGGATCAGCCCTGACCTGCCATATGACCCTGGGCAAGCTGTTTGGGCTCTCTGTTTTGATCTATGTAATTTGAAAAACTGACAGCCCCATAGCTTTGTGAGGCTGATTAAAAGAGTTAATATCTCTCAGTGCTTAATCATTGCCTCTCACTGGTGCTATGCAGTTGTTAGCTCTTAGTTTTCAATCCTCATTGAGAATACCCAGAAGTATTAGATACAGCCTTCTTAAAACCTTCAAGCTAATAACCTGCTTGTGAATGGTGAAGAGGTCCTAAGGTGGAATGTGAGGAATGCCTTGTAAAAGAGCAAAGGAAGAGATGATAAGGAAGGCTGTGGTTTTACCACCAGGCTTAATCACCTTATGGAGGTGCTTAGACTCCACTCAGAGCCTCTACTTTGTTGGCTCCTTTGTTCTTTCTGGCAACTATAATAGAGTCCCAGATTTTTGTACACATCAGCATTATCTGGGGAACAGTGTACAGTGCATCTTCCTGAGCCTTTTTCTAAAATGTTTGATGTGTGAAGTCTGGTATAGGACTCAGGCATCTGAATTCTATTGAGTTCCTCATTCTGCTAATGGTGGTTCCAGATGACTCCTCTCCTCTCATGGTGAAGCAGAATCCACCGTCCCCTCTTACCACATGGCTCCCTGTGTCCACTTTCAAGTTTCCTCTGCAGATGAAGAGACAACTATGCTGAACACCCATGTGTAGCTCCCCAAAACAGTCATTGTTCTAGACAAGGTAAAGTATTCATGGAAACTTTGGATGACTTGAATCAAATTACTTGCAAACACTAAAAGAGTATAATTGGATTGTTTGTAACAAAAAGGGCAAGTATGAGAGGTGATGGGTGATGTATACCCTGATGTGATGATCATACATCACGTGCCTGTATCAAAATATCTCAGGTAATCAAGAAATATATACGCCTACTCTATACCCACAAAAATTAAAAATTAAAGAGAAATACTTGTAAATGATGATGACCTGTTTTCTAAATTTTGTACATTTTTGTAATTTTGGGATAAATTTATTTTGGGGTAAATGTGGCAAGGGTTAATGTAATAATACCCCAAATTATCCCAAGATAAATGATCCCCCAAATTATGGCATTACTTTGCAGATAAGAAAAAGAAAACAGGTCTTAGTACAATTGAATGGCCACTCTGCTTGACTGGCTTGAACAAACTAAATCAGTTCTTTCAAAAATAGCTTGGGGCTCATGCAACTTTTGAAGCTCCTCACAGTAGAAAGGCTAGCATTGAGCATCAGGTGTGAGTGGAATTAATTTGAGGCCAGGTCTGTGGTAGTGGTATAGATGATCAAGATAGGATTGAGAGGTTTGTGGCAAGGGTTAATGTAAATAATAAATTCAAAGATGTAGGTACTAGGAGGGTGAGCAAAATCAATTGCACTGAGTGGGGAGATGCCTGAGATGGCAGGAAGCAGATGGAAAACATCAGCATTACTGCAAAATTACCAGTATGTTTGAGTTCCTCTAACTTTTCATTAGGGGCTGTCGAGATGGTTTTATTTTTAAACCAAAGCCTATTTCCCCACTTTGAGATACAGTATGTAAGGAAAGTGATTTTGCACAGTGGTTAGCTCTGGGACCGGACTGCCTTTAATCAGACTCCAGCTTTCCTGCTCCCTACTGGGTGAATTAAGCAGGTTGCTTAACCTCTCTGTGCTGTTTCCTAATAATCCCAGAGGGCTGTTGTGATAATTAAATAATACACCGAAATATTTCACATTGTACTTGACACTGAGATATTCCTTGATGAGTGTTTAGCTATTGTCATTATTTTCAAGTATTTTTCTTGCTTTTAAGCTTCAAGTGGTGGGGAAAAGCCCTGATTCAGATGACCTAGATGATATTTATTATTTGATGGAAAGTAGGTTATACATTCTGTGGCTCAATGAGGATATTAGAAACCCAGGTACTTTTGACCTTAATATTCTGTGATCTTCAGTGTGTTGACTATATGTACAAGCTGGCTCCACTCATGGAGGTAAGATAGCTGCGGTAGCTTCTGCCATCACATTCAGACACAGCAGTGTTCAGAAGAGGAAAAGAAAGGCTTTTCTTCTTGGATACATCTTTTTAAGTCCCCAAGTCCCCCAACATACTGTCATTCATATTTCAATGGTCAACATGGTTTCTTCTGCCTATTACTTGTATGGCAAATGGAACTATCCTGATTGACATATGAAATTGCAGGGCCTTGATAAAGAATGTACTAGATAGAGTGGCTCCCTTTAAAAAGAGGAAGAAGTTCAGCAACAGTAGTATTCACTAGAGGACCAGGTATAATCATTCAGTGTCAGAGACAAGGAATCTGAGGATTGAAGATTTAAACAGTTAGCCTGAGGTCACAGAGTTAGGAAATGATTAGGCAGTGTTTGAACTGAAGTGTTTTGGACTCTGAAGTCATAATTTAAAGACTGTACCTTGCAACATGATTCATGGACTTTTTGCTTTGGGTTAGGACATATATCTAGGAGTCTGAGAGCACTGATTGAATAATTTTAGGGAATATAATAGAAGAAAGGATTCAGAACAGGGCAGCCGTGTCCAGCATTCGCCAGTGATTGTGTAGGCATCTAAGGACTGTGCATGGAAGAGCCCTGTGAATCTCAAGTGGGGCAGACGTGGCTCGGTAGGTCAAGACTTTTGGAAAAGGGCTGAAGGGCTGTCAACCTCCAGGAGCAAATGATACTAACCACATTGCTTTAATGATTTATTTAATAACTTTCTGGCCTTTAAAAATTATGTTTGACAAACAAATCGACCTTCATCAGACGTGTTTTCTTAGAGGTAAGTTCTTTGTGCAGGCCTCCATCAGGGCTTTTCTTCTTATCAATTCCTGTACGCAGACCCATTCTAGGGCTGGAATATTGTGGTTATTAGTGCCATTAGAGGCAGTTGGTCTTTACCCTGTAAGTAAGAATCACTTCATGGCAAAGGTCCTAGAGGCAATGACAACACAGCCTGGTGGATAGAGAACTTTTCATGGGTCTTGGTTATTGATAAAAGGAGAGTAAACAGGTGAACTCATGGAGATAGAGAGTAGAAGGATGGTTACCAAAAGCTGGGAAGAGTAGTGGGATGATGGGGGAGATGGAGGGGGAGGTGGGGATGGTTAATGGGTACAAAAAATAGAATGTGCTAATAAGGCTTAGTATTTGATAGCACAACAGTGACTATAGTTAATAATTTAATTGCACATTTTAAAATAACTGTAAGAGTATAATTGGATTGTTTGTACCCTAAGGATAAACGCTTGAGGGGATGGATACCCCATTTTCTATGATGTGATTATTACACAGTGCATTCCTGGATCAAAACATGTCATGTTCCCTGTAAGTATACATATCTACTATATACCGCAAAAATTAAAAATTATTTTTTTAAAAACATGAGGAAAAAAGCATACCAAGAAACTTTGCTTTCGGAGCTGAGTAGGTTGCAAGGGCTGTTGGGACCATGCTGGACCTGGAGTTGGAAGCCCTCCCACTGTCACTCATTGGTCCTATCATGACAGTCATGGCACTTAAATTTTCTTGTTCAGGAAAATTAATCACGACAATCCCTAGGCTGTTGCAAGAAATGAAGGGGTGAATATATGTGGAAGTGCTTTGAAAGTCCAAAACCTCCGTCTAGGAACTTCTTGGCACTCTGATATTCTGTTACTTCACTATTTGGATTTCAGTGCATTCTTCAGACGGTGACCTTGGGGAGTCTTTTGTTTGTTTTGTTTAAAGTCTATGATTGTTTTCAGATAGAGCTGGGAAGAAAAGTTAAAATCCTGACCTAGATCTAGATTATTTTAATGTCTTAAATTATCCTCATCTGCTGAGGGCCTGACATTTTGTCTTTATCAGAGATCACTGGGAGTTTCCTAAGGAGAAAGACTGTATTTCTCTTCAGAGACTAGTGAGAGACAAAGGCAGGGATCACTCGCACCAAGCTACCGCCTTTGAATCTTCTCTCATAATTGCTAGATGGCCAAGTCCAGGGTGAGCCCTCTAAAAAGACAAATTGTACATTTTTGGAAGCACTGCTGGGAGGTAGAAAGTGGCCTCATGTCTCTTCCAGCTTTCTCTTCAAAAAAGATTTCAGAGAGGGAAGTGGCAAGGAGGCAGAAAACAAATTTGGATAGATTGGCAGGTGGCACCAGGGCAGGGACTATGCCTCTTGCAATGCCAGCTAAGCACTAAGCCCCTTAATTACACACACTGGTGATAAGGTCGGCAGAGCTGAGAGGGAGAGCACTGGAAAATAAAGATGTAGAGCTTCGTTTGCAGTCTAGAAATGAACTGGAGGTATTTGGCAGAATTCTAGCATCTTTAGAAAATGAACTGGAGGTATCTGGCAGAATTCTAGCATCTTTAGAAAATGAACTGGAGGTATCTGGCAGAATTCTAGCATCTTTAGAAAATGAACTGGAGGTATCTGGCAGAATTCTAGCATCTTTAGAAAATGAACTGGAGGTATCTGGCAGAATTCTAGCATCTTTAGAAAATGAAATGTAGCAGTGTGCACGCCTCAGGTTTGATTTAGTGAGCATTTTGTCAAAACTTACATAGTTTGAATTTCTTATTAATAGCTAAGGTCTAATGTAAATGAAAAATTACTTATTTTCTTTGATTCTTGCTATGACTCTTCAAGGTTGATATTGGAAACTTCATCTTAATAGATAAGGAGGAGAGGGAGTCTTGAGGAGGCTAAGGAACTTTAATTGTGTGCCTGGCGGGCCAAGTGTTCTCTTTCCCTAGTATTTTCTACTATGTCAGAGAGTAGTATTTCTCACTCAGAAATTGTGTAGACATGGAGAAATAGTGTATGGTGGGGTACAGGGCCAGAGGGAGTATCAGAATCACAGGAATAGCACGAGTTATTCATTTCCTGTGCACCAATCGAAGAAAATAGGTTTGTTATTGCAGCAAAGTACTAGAGGTAAGGGCAAGAGGTCTGACTTCAGCTCTCCATGGGATGTAGGGGTATGTACCAGGACCAAGAAGCAGCAAGGGAGGAAAGGGTACAAATTGCTAGAGCCCTGTAGTCAGGAAGAGAGCACAGGGTCAAATATAGATCCCTGTAAAAATTTTTAGATTATCTTGATGGGAGAACAAGAATCCCTTGCCCTCTCCTCCCATCCCCTCCTTTCCTCTCCCCTCCCCTCCCTTCTCCTCCTCTCCTCTCCCTTCTCCTCCTCTCCCTTCTCCCCCTCTCCCCCTCTCCCCTCTCCCCCCTCCCCTCTCCCCCCTCCCCCCTCCCCATCTCCCCCTCTGCCCCTCTCCCTTCTCCTCCTCTCCCTCCTCCTCCTCTCCCCCTCTCCCTTCTCCTCCTCTCCCTCCTCCTCCTCTCCCTCCTCCTCCTCTCCCCTCCTCCCCTCTCCACCTCTCCCTCGTCCCCTCTCCCCCCTCCCCCTCCCCCTCCCCTCTCCCCCTCCTCACTCCCCATCTCCTCCCCTTTACTTCCTCTCCCCTTCCTTTCCCCTTCGTCTCCCCTTCCTCTTTCCTTCCTTCCCCTCCCCCTTCCCTTCCCTCCCCTTCCCTTCCCTCCCCTTCCCTCCCCTCCCCTTCCCTCCCCTCCTCTCCTCTCTTCTCTTCTTCTCTCCTTCTTTTCTTTCTGAGACCCTGGACCATACTACATGCTGAACTTCTTCCCCTGCATTGGATACTTTTCCCATCCTTTCTCACTGTGAGCATATAGAAAACAAAACAAATAAAAAAAAAGTGGGGCCTTTCTATTCTCTTCTTACCACAACACAGAATACTTCTGTGACCTCAGACACTTGTGAGTTTTTCCCCCACACCAAGCAATTTTCTGGCAGATTCTCCAGCAGACACGTGTGTCCTGTAATTCAGATCCCACAGGTTGAGGGCTTAGTTCAACACAATTGTCTCCACTTCAGATGCCAACTGAAAGCCTGACTATAAACTGGGGTTCTCGCAACCCCTCCTCAAGTTGGATTAATTTGCTAGAATGAATCACAGAGCTTAAGGAAACCCTTACTTAGGTTTGCTGGTTATTACAGAGGCTATTAGAAATTATACAGGTTAATGCTAGATGGCCATGATATAGGAAAGGGTGTGCAGAGCTTTCATGCCCTCTTTGGGTGCACCATCATTCAAGCATCTCCAGTGTCCAGCAACCTGGAGGCTACTAGAATCCAGTCCTTTTGGTCTTAATGGAAACTTCATTACTAGGCATTTTTCATTACATCTTTGGTTAATGGTGATTCACTCAACCTTCATCCCCTGTCCCCTCCCCTCTACCTGGAGTTAAGGAGGTGGAGCTGAAAGTAACATTCTGTTGAAGCCTTGATCTTTGTCTTTCCAGTGACCAGCCCCCACCCTGGAGCTACCTAGGGAGTACCAGTTACCGGTCATCTTTTTTATTAAAAAAAAAAGAAAGAAAGAAAGAAAGAAAAAAACACTTTGGAGATTCCCAGGATACTAGGAGTTATTTGCCAGGAAAAGGGAACAAAAACTAAATATATATTTCACAGTATCATATGCATCATTGCCTATGTTGAAATAGATACTATCAGTTGTTGCATGTTTTTGCACCTGTGATCAGTTACCACCTGCTGCCTCTGACTTTTTTTTAGCAACAATAAGACATCAATCATTGCTGAGGTTGTAATAAATAGCCTCTTACAACCTCTGCCTCAAGAGGTGACCCTGAGACCAAGAAACATTTGATTCCACCATGTCCTCACCAGTTAGCTCGGGATGCACTGGGAAGCTCAGTAGAGACAAGCAGCCTTGTTCAACATCTCAGCCTGGCCAGACAAGTCAGGCCTGCTGTCTGTAAGTTCGAATCAATCCACTTGATTTTCTAAGGAGGAAGCTTTCCACATTTTTTTGTCCTGGGTGGTATACACAAGTGAAGCAAAAGCTCCCTGCTGCCTTCTGCCTTCACTTGCCAGGAAAATGGATGTTTTCAGAGATGACACATATAAATCAATGTCTGGTATTTATTTAATGTCACATCTAAATTATTAATTCACTCTTGACAGGAACAAATGTACAGTAAAATTTACTAATTTGGACTAATTGAGGGAAAGGCCAATTAATATATGCAAAACCTCCATTAACTGGCCTCCAACTAAGAGGACTTCAATTAATCATTTTTTTGTTGTTGGCCTTCCCTTGAGTATAAGAGATTTGCATCTCCTAGGAAAATAAGTTTTCAGGGACTTTCTTCTTCAAAAGAGATTTCTAGATTATACCTTAAGGCCTATATAAGAGCAGCTCTTCTTTTGCTGATTCTTTCCATACGTAGCACCATGATGGACTGTGAAATCCTGAGATGCCAAGGAAATACTGAAATGAGGCCTTGTGTAAATATAATGAACATGATTTTTGGCTAACCTGTGGTAGTTTAGGACCAGTATATAAAATCATGTTAATAATAATAATTCTGTTTGCACAGAATACTAAAATAAGCATTTTATGTCATTTAAGTCTTAATTTTTATAGCTGGTGCAGTGGTGTGTTTCTATAGTCCCAGCCACTTGGGAGGCTCAGGTGGGAGGATCGCTTGAGCCCAGGAATTCAAGGCCAGCCTGACCAATGTTGCGAGTTCCCTGCTCTAAGATTTAAAAAAATAAAAATAAAAAATAGGTCTTAATTTTCACAATCCCCTTCCGGGAGGAAGTTGTATGTCTATTCCTATGTTAAATAGAAGAAAACAAAGGTTTAGAAGAGTTAAGTAAATTGCTGAAGGCCTCACAATAATAAGTGGTAGGAAGAATCTAATCCAGGAATATACAATCTTTTGGCTTTTCTGGGCCACATTGAAAGAAGAAGAATTGTCTTGGGCCACACATAAAATACATTAACAATAGCTGATGAGCTAAAAAATAATCACAAAAAACTCAGTTTTAAGAAAGTTTATGAATTTGTGTTGGGCTACATTCAAAGCTGTCCTGGGCTGCATGTAGCCACATGACATAGGTTGGATGTGCTTGATCTAAACTCAAGCTGTCTGACTCTGAAACTGATACACTTAACCTTGACCAGAACCTTCTGAGTGCCTGGCTATTCAAAGGAGGAGATGGTCTTGACAGGCAATGGTTGCCTCCACATCAGATCTGGTCTAGCAGAAGATGGGTGATATGTCGGTAGGATTCAAAAATTGAAATGATGTTGAGACATTTGAATTGTATTCTACCTCTAAGAAACTGAGATACTGTGATTCTAACTAGAATAGACCCCCAATCAAAACATCTCACTTTGTTAGACTATCAACTAATGGAGGTTATACTACAGTAAAACACGTTAAAAGTATAAAGTATAAGTTCAGAAGTTTACTTTTCCCTTTCATATACTCATGCAAGTAAGGTTAAGGGTTATCTGAGCTGGACGCAGTGGCTCATGCCTGTGATGCCAGCACTTTGGTGGGCAGAAGCAAAAAGATTGCTTGAGGTCAAGAGTTCAAGACCAGCCTCAGCAACATGGTGAGACCCCATATGTCTCTAAGACATTATAAAATTAGCCAGGCATGTGCTTATATAGTCTTAACTACTCAGGAGGCTGAGGCAAGAGGATCACTTGAGCCTGAGAGTTCAAGGCTAACAGTGAGCTTTATATATATATATACACACACACACATACACACACACATATACATATATATACATATATGTGTATATATATATTACTCAATGGAGATCCTTGACTATCATGTAGAATGCAGGTGTCTGACATCCTTTGAAAACAGAGGTCTTTATCTAGCTTCAACAATCTGCTCCTCCCCTGGTCTTGTGTGCATTTTAAATTTGCTTAGTGAACTTACCCATTTTAGAAAATACAGAGATGTATCATTCTAAGGTATTATAATATCGAATTAGTAGCTATATATTAAGGAGATTTTGCTATAAAAATTTATGAATCTATTAAATTATGGAGATATGGTTGCAGATGTGTTTGTTGGATATAGGACCCCACAAATGGCGTCTTGCTATATTACCCAGACTGGCCTTGACCTCCTGACCTCAAGCAATCTGCCTACCTCAGCCTCCCAATGTGCTGGGATTACAGATGTGAGCCACCATGCCTGGCCTCACTCCTTTATTCGCATCTCTTCCTCTTCTCTGTAGCTTCCTACCTGCCTCCTCACGCCTTTCCTCCAGGCTCCCACGTACACCTTGCAGCACATGCTTTCTTTGGTTTTTCTAGTATTCCAGACAGGCTCCCACCTCTGGGACTTCACACTTGCTATTTCCTGATCTTGACGTGTTCTTCCTATAATATCCATGTGCATTACTTCCTCATCTCCTTTGCCTTTTGCCTTCTTGGGCCCTCCCTTTTTCTTTTCTTTAAACTGAGACAGTCTCACTCTGTCGCCCAGGCTGGAGTGCAATGGCACAATCTTAGCTCACTGCAACCTCCACCTCCCAGGTTCAAGTGATTCTCCTGCCTCAGCCTCCCAAGCAGCTGGGATGGGATTACAGGGACATGCCACCACGCCCAGTTGATTTGTTTGTATTTAGTAGAGTTGAGGTTTCAACATGTTGGTCAGGCTGGTCTCAAACTACTGACCTCAAGTGATCCACCTGCCTTGGCCTCCCAAAGTGCTGGGATTACAGGTGTGAGCCACCATGCCTGGCCAGGCCCTTCTTAACCAAGCTATTCTAAGTTGTAATCCTCTCTCATCCAACATTCCTAGTTCTTCTCCCCTGCTTTATTTTTTCCTACAGCATTTACTTGTCATCTAACACACTATATACTTGTTAACATTGAGTGCCTTGTTCCTTCCAAGAATGTGAGCTACTTGAGGGGCAAGGATTTTGTCTCTTTTTTTGCCAAGTATTCCAAACTCCGATTACAGAGCCTTGTACAGAGAAAGCACCAAAGATATTGCTGAACGAGAATGGTGTGTGTATAATGGTTGTTTACCTGTTAAACAGGTTCTTTTAAAATCCATGAAGAGTTTGCTTTCTAAAACCAAATGATGCAGTAAACTGGCCATTTTGTTTACATCCCCCATTTGTTTAACATTTTTAAGCTACTGCAAACATACACTTCACCAATAGATTTTCTAGACTTCCAGCTAACCAAATTGGAATCAATTGGTGATCATTATACATACAAGCCATGTAAGAAAACCATTGGTGAAAAGGATGGAAAAGTCCTCCAAGTGAAAAAATGATTTAATGAAGTTGTCGAATATGGCATTTCAAGGCAGAACCCTTCTACCCGGCATGACCCTTAGCTGAGTCCATTTTGCATCTCTGCAGCCACACGAACACTTGACATGCAGATTCCCTATGCAGGAAAGCATAGTTGAGCAGTTCATGTGCAACACTGCAGACCCAGATTGCTAGTGTGCAACCTTCTCTCCCTCATTAACTTGCTGCAAACGCTGTCAGCCTCCCATGCCATCACATACCCATCTGCCAGACTCTTACACAGCTAGGGAGTGAGCAAACGATGGCTTTTGAGAGAAACCTTTAAAAGAACCATTATTAGGAATGCCAAGTGATCTGTCTCTGCATGGGAGAGCAGATGGAAGTCACTGCAACCAACCAGGAAGAGTCAAAGCCCAACACATTTCTAGGCTGGCTTGTGTACAACATTCCAGTCAAAGTGGATAGTCTCGTAGTTGCTAGAAATTAGGTTATGATAGAAAATGGCCCTTTGGTCTTTGTATCCTGACCCAAGAGATGCTACTAACCAAATATACCTTTCAACATTGCTTTATGTTGTTTGAATTTAGCATTTCTCTGGCTTTTTGTGTCTGAAAATATTTTCTCTTTCCTTAGTGGCAATTCAAACATAAAGAGAAATCAACATTTTAAAATTCAGATAAGCAGGAGTTAGTTTACAGTTAGAGATTTTGAGCACACTGCTTTTGTGTGATAATATTTGAAATTTATTTCCACAAGTTATTGCACATTCATTTCTGGAGTTTTCATTGCAGAAAATTGCCAGAAGGAATGGATTTTGTCTTCTTCAGCTGGCAGAACAATTTTCCACCTGTCGCCCAAATATTTGATGAGAAGGATTATGTTGCCGGCTCTGAAAGTTTATACTGTGGATCCTTTGAAAGTGAAAGGGTCTAATGAAACTACTACCTGATATCAGAGTCCAGCTTGCTAAAGTGTCTATGAAGTTGTGGATTGATTTCCGGTGATTAGGGCAATTTCTGAAAGACTAGCTTCAATGACACAAACACACTCACATAGTTCTGAACCTGCAATATGGCACAAATGATGTTTTTCATCTTTTGTGTTGTAACTGTTTTCTTGTATTCAGAAAAACTCTTGTGGCCTTGCCAAAGATCTGAATTAATTGCCTGAAATTATTATTGTTCATCTTCTTGGTAAATGTAACCAAGAAACAGCACTGATGCATGGGTATAAATGAAATTGGCATTTGATTTCAGGTTCAAGTGATTTACTGTCTCCATTGAGTTTAATATTTCTCTCTAGTTTGTTTAGGTATATAGATGGCATAGTAAGTACAATCAACAAAAAACAGATCAGGGCTGGGTGGGGTGGCTCATGCCTATAATCCCAGCACTTTGGAAGACGGAGGCAGGTGGATCACTTGAAGTTGGGAGTTCGAGACCAGCCTGGACAACTTGGCGAAACCTCGTCTCTACTAAAAATACAAAATTTAGCTGGATGTGGTGACAGGTGCCTGTAATCCCAGCTACTTGGGAGGCTGAGGCGGGAGAATCACTTGAACCTGGGAGGTGGAGGTTGCAGTGAGCCAAGATCATGCCACTGCACTCCAGTCTGGGCAACAAAATGAGACTCTGTCTCAAAAAACAAACAAAGAAAAACAGATTTTTAAAGTCCATATGTAGGGGCGACAACCTTTTAAACTGTCAGAATAAATATAAAACTATTTTTCCTTGTTTCTTTGACTGCTTTATGGATATAATAAGTATTAATAATATTTCTGCTATCAAAAGAATTTTTTTGAAGTGTAGACTTTACCATGCCGCAATAAGACCCCTTCAGCTGACTCAGAGAAGGGGCTAAAATTCTTGGACTGGCATTCATGTCCCTGGATAATGACACCCTGACTTAGTTTTTCTATCTTAGTTTCCCCTACCCCATCAACGGTTCAAGCCCATCAAACTGAACTATTGTCTCCTGCTGGTTCCTGTCTGATTACCTAATTCCCATGCTTTTTATTTTTCATGTCATTTATCATCCTACTTATTTATCAAACTTAAATATTGCCTACCCATTGTGAGCCATCACAAATTCCACTTTCTTGAAAAAGCCTTTCATGATATATGCAGCAAGAAATGATGTCTTATTTTCCGGTCTTGGACCACTTCATAGACATTGTTTATGGAATTTTTCATGTTATATTTTTGATTCCCATCAGTTGCATGCAGATCTGGAATAAGACAGATTTGATCATGAAGAGCATTTTGTTGTATTGTTGTTAATGTGGAAATAACAGCCTTGCTCCAAACGGAATTGCCTATTTTTCTCCTGAAAATCTGTTCTGGTTTGCACCAGACGTTTGTACTTCTCACAGCTCATAAGTGTCACCTGGCTTGTCATTTGGTGGTGGTCCACCACTAGCACAGCCACGGCAGTATGTTGAGGGCTTCGACAATCTGCTAGAAGCCACTGTGTTGATCATAATCTTTCCTGCATCATGCCATCAATAGATGGAAGCCAAACAGCCTTTGTACAGGATTGGCTCAAGATGTTAGAATGAAAAAGCTGATAGTAAGTTCTTCAACTTTCCTCCTAACACTTTCTCTACTATCTCTCCCAAATTCATCTACCCAGATTTCCCCTTTCAACCTCAATCTCTGGGTTCTTCATCCTTCCTGTATCCAGCACAAGCCCCTATAGATATCTTTATTTGCTTATTTTGTGCTTCCCAAGAAGAGCTTTACCATTTTGGGTAATTGGCAGTGTCCAAGTGTATGAGGAATCCCGGGTTGAACTTGCCATGTCTTAGTTCAGTTCAGTGTTATTTTTACTTGAAAATATAGAGGCTTTGTTTTTGTTAACTAGATATATCATAAAGCAGTAATCTAAATTTGCCTGAACTTTAAGTTGAAATGGATGATAAGACAAGCGTCTTATTTGAGGTCATGCCGTTCTCTTTACTGACATTCTTAAAAACCTGCATTCATTCATTTCTGCTGTTACAATCATTTTGGTACAAGAGTTTTTAAAGCATTAATTGAAGATTTTGATGTTGTCCAGCCTTTTAATAGTTGAGAGTTTCTTCCCTCTCTTTCACCCTTTCAAAGATCCTCCCTTTAGACCTTCTCTCCCCAAAGCCACATATACTGCCCCATTTTCAGATACATGCCTCCCTTTAACTTTTCTAAGACATCTGGAATGTGTATAGAGTACCTAGACTGTCATTCAATTGTGTTCAAAGAATTTGGGAACCAGGCATATGGGTGGAAAAACTAGAAATGGTAGGAACCAATTATCCTTGCTGGTGGGATGGCCTGAAACAAAGCAAATTTTAATATGAGGAACAACTGAAAATAGGCAATATTTTTGTCATGGTTTCCTTTTGCTCTTAAAGGGAGGAAAGTGAGACCGGGAGAATGGACCCATAATTGGGAGGGTATAGTTTACCTGTTAGTATGCAGACCAGTGCTGTTCTGGAGCCAGAAAAGATTTAAAAGACCACTGTCCTCTTGATGTTAGTGTGGAGTCCTCAATGCCATGGGCTTGCAAAGCAGTTGAGGTGAGTGCCCAATTTTCAGAGTTTCCTACAGCATAATGCAAAGTATGAATTACTCGCAATGCATTTCTTTGACTTGGCTGGAGCTTTTTAAATTCAGCAGGGTTATACTGATAATGATGGATGTCTGAGTTTGTTCAGGGCTGCCATAACAAAGTACCATTGACTGGGTAGCTTACAAACAACAGAAATTTATTTCCTGTAGTTCTGGAGCTTGGGAAGTCCAAGCTCAAAGTGCTAGCAGTTTCAGTGTCTGGTGCAGGACTGCTTCCTCACAGACAGCTGTCTTCTAACCATAACATCACATGATAGAAACAACGAGGGATCTCAGAAGTGCCCCTTTCACAAGGGCACTAATCTCATTCATGAAGGCAGAGCACTTCCCAAAGGCCCCCATCCCATCTTATTATCACCATTGGGGTTAAGATTTCAACATGAATATTTGGTGGGCATAAGCATTGTTGCAATGGAATAATCAGAGATGTGGAAAATGTTTTGCCTGAGAACTTTTTAAAATACTGAAAAAAAAGTACTTGTGTATCTTTAACCTTGATAACAATTATTTACTATCAAATAGCACTGTTTTTCATATCCACTAATGTATTTTTAACAAGAGAAATAAGCGTTATTGATAACATTAAAGTGCCTTTTCTTTCACATCTCTTTCCACCTTCTTTCCCTTCCCCATTTTCTTAAAAGCGGCTCCTCTCAGTGATTTAATATCCTTCCATTTTATTTTTATATTTTAGCATACTTGTATGTACTTGTGAGTAATACATATTACATTCCTTTATGACTATGATTTATAAAAATTTACGAAAATAGAACCCTACAGAATATATCCTTCTGCAACATTTTTTATGCAACATAAATTGAATTTACATGTTGGTAGATAGATCGATGGTCCCTTCTTACTGCAGTATAGTATTCTATTCTGTGAATATGTCATCTTTGATTTATTAGATCTACTATTGGTAGACAGGTATATTGATTTTAATTTTTCTCTGGAAAACATGTAGAACATATTTATGCATTTTTTGGCTCATGTTCTAGTAGAAATTTCTATATGTTTCCAATTATTAAAAGCTTTAGGAAGAACAATTATTTAAATAATGCTGTTTGGCAGGCAGAATCCTTTACAACATGGACTCCCTAGGAAGATGTGGTCAAAGGAATTGGATGTCATTGATGTAGTAGTGCACCTCTCTGCCTCTGAACAGGGCTAAATTTAACTCATCTTAGAAATTCTCTCTACTCTACCTTTAGAAAGAATACTAGAGTAGGAGTCCAGAGATCCCTTTGGTTACATATTTGTGTCTCAGAACACAAGAGGTGGGGAATTTTTAACAACATTTGACCTAAAATCCTACTTCTATAATTGAAGCCTCATTCCCTCTTGCTTTCTCCAGAAGTAATGAAGAACAGCTACAAGCTTGCTTCTACTCTTAAAATAACTTCTTCTAATCCCATACGCTGATTTAAAGTATTTTCTTTTTTCCTTTAGCCTGCATGAGTCTAGGCTCTTTAGCCTTTTTTCTGGGGTTTCCTCCCTTAAGTCATTTGTATAGTTCTAATCAATTCTTTTTCAGATTTATCCATATCTTGTTTAGTTTCTAGGACTTAAAACTAAAATAATATGATCTTATAATGGTCTTTCTCATATGGGGCTGGCATGATTACCTCCCAGTTCTTATATATGACTTTCTGTACTTATGCTGATGCATGCATGTGTATATATCTATCCCTTTATTCAGGAAATATATATTGTGTCCCATCTGCTTAGCAGGCCTCATACATTTATAACATACCCACATGTGCACAAGCAGTACCGAGTGGCTGATTTATATTTAGTACGTGGCCCACTAGTTTGGCCAGATATGCCTCTTGATATGTTGTACAAAGGCATATTTGGCTATATAGGTATTTATTTAGTAGAATGATAAAGAGCACAGGGTGGGGGATTATTTAAAACATAAAAAAAGGTATCTAAAACATGTTATAGCAGAATTATTTCAAATAGCAAAACAAAGTAAACAACCTAAATGTTCATTGACAGATTGAATAAGTAAATCATGATATTTTCACATAATAGAATACTATAATGAAAATGCAAAAACTCAAAATACCTGCATTGACAAAGGTGAACTGTAAAAACAACACTGAGTTCAAAAAAGCAATCAGAAGAATATGAATGGCTAAGAAACATGGAAAAAAAAAGTTCAACATCCTTAGCCTTTAGAGAAATCAAAACTGTACTGAGATACTACTTCACACACACTAGGATGGCTGTAATCAAAAAGAAAGATAATAACAAGTATTTGCAAGGATGTGGAGAAAATTAAACCCTCATACATTGCTGGTGGAAACGTGGAATGGTACAGGCACTTTGGAAGAGACTTTGGCTCTTCTTCAAAGTTAAGCATAGAGCTGCCATATGACCCCCCTGCAAATTTTACACCTGGGTTATACTCTACTCAAGAAAAATGAAAACACATGTTCACGTAAAATCTCATTCATGAAGAATCATAGCAGAGTTATCCCTAATAGATAAAATGTCCCAAATGCCTATCAACTGATGAATGAAAAACAAACAGTAGTATAGCCAGACAAGGAATATTATTTATCAATGTAAAAAAATGAAGCATCAACATATGCTACAACATGGATGAACTTTGAAAATACTGTGCTAAGTGAAAGAGGCCAGTCACAAATGGTCACATTTTATATGATTCCATTTATATGAAATACCCAAAGTAGGCAAATCCGTTAAGACAGAAAATAGATTGATGGTTGCCAAGGGCTGTGGAATAAGGAAGAGTGGGGAACAACTGTTAATGGGTTCAGGATTTCTTTTGGGGCGATGAAAATGTTCTAAATTTAGATTGTGGTGATAGTTGTACAGCTCTGTGACTATATTATAACCATTGAATTGTACACTTTAAATTGGTGAATTATATGGTATGTGGGTTATATATCAGATGTTTTTATAAGATGCAATCAGAAGAATGTATGTATTCTGCTGTAGGTTTTATAAAGTTCAAAACCAATCAGCTAAACAGTATGTTGTCTAGGGTAGTATGTATACCCGTGTGATAAAACCATGAACATATAAATGAGGGAGAGACCTGAAAAAGAAAGAAAAAAAAATCCAATCCAAAGTGGTGGTCATTACCATTGAGTTTCACATGAGGTTCATTACAGAGTCATCGTGCTGGGAAAGAAAGTCCCATTTTCTTAGACTGAGTGATGGATTTATTGTCCTGCTTTGTTTCTGATATTTACAATTCATATCTAATTTTAATAAATGCTTACTACCAAAAGTTTTGTTTGTATAAAATACTTCATAATGAAATTCAATACAGCTTTCTCTTTTTTTGAAGGAGATGGAGCAATTGACATTAATGGAACAGTGTATGTTTATATTGTTCCTTTTTCACTCAAGAGACTGCTAGGGAGAGACAAAGGGTAACATCATGAAGAGATTGCTCATTGCTTTCTTAGACTAGTACATTAATGAGTCTTTGGTTGTACAAATATGAAATGTTTTGGATTAGAAAAAAGAGGGAATGCATTTTTTTTCCAAAAAATGTGAAGTTTTAAAAAACTTTTTTGAAAGGGAGGAGGCAGCGGAGGAATAGATGTGAACATGAGATGTGAGAGAAAATAACAAAGAAGAAAACGAGTGGGCATATTACTTTTATGAAAATGAATATCTGATATTCAATGTAAAATATGTTTTCCTACCACTTAAATGGCTTCCAGTACTCAGGATGTTAAATTAATCCTGCTATTCAACAAAGACTTTGTGTAATAAGTAAGTCAGGACATTTTTTTTTTTTTTAATTTTTAGGAAATCAGGAAAAGGACCATGTTTTAAGAGTGGTTGACGTGTGACAGAGAAACAGTGTCTCAAATAACATAAAAAGATAACTGATTAACTAATGTAGAAGTGCATAAATTAAACAAAAACAAAAACAAAACAGAGTCCCCAAAATTCTGAGACCTCTAGGCTTCTGCCTCGTAAGCACCCTGTGGAAGTTACAAGCAGTTAGTTGATTCTAATGCTGTAATTTCCAGCCCCATGATGGATTGTTTGGTGAGAATTTCAACTGAATCTTAAAAGATCATATGACCCTGGGTTAGAAGATTATTCTCCCATCCAAAGTGTTCCTAGTGACCTCTTTTATTTGTGTTTCTATTTTTAGATACCCACTTTTCAAAATTGTTAAAAGGTTACATGATATTTTAAGTATCTGCTCTAAGGTTGTTATGGGCTTAGCTAAATTGGTTCTCATCAGCATTAGCACCTTAATGAACACATTCTGTATAGCCCAGCCGTAATCAGAACGTTTTTATAAATTAGAGCAATGAGCCCAAACCACATGATGGTTTGTGCATCCAAAGTCTTAGATTTCATAACACCATAACACCGTGCTCCCCATCAGCAAACATGATATACAACACCGCCTGCTCATCCTACTATCTTCATAAAATATCTAGTGATTCTAAAAGTAACATTTTTAAAAAAATTTTACTCTGGGAGTATTTTGGGGATAAATTCTGTTACAATGCTTTAGATAACTGGTGTCATCCTTGGATGTCTAAAATCTGATTTGGGGAATCACTTTTCTAATCAGTTGTGCACCCACTTAGCAGTAATCTGATCTAAACTCTGTTCTTGTCTTTGATGAGCTCTCATGTGAAGCCACAATCTAAATTCCCTCAAAGATAAATATTTCATTTGCCCTTTTTCTGATCAGAGGAGCCCTCACAGAACTCCAAGGGTTTATGAAGATGATTACAATGAGCTTGTGATTTCAAGCAATTGCTGAAATGCCTTGGGATATTTTTACCCTGTGAACTGTTTTCGCAAAGAGGAAGTTTCATCTAGAAGAAAAGCAATCATTTAAGGCAACTTTGGGTTTAAATGTCAGATATTTTTTCACTGGAATCTCTGCTGTATGTTTCTACCATACATACAGCACAACTCTTAAGAGCTGTGTTTCTAGAACCCTAACCTCAATTGTACTATTAACTACTTCAGTGAACCTAGACAAATTACTAAGTATCTAAGAAGATACTCATCTTGTTTATAAAACGTGAAACTGGATGACCTCTATTGTCTCTTCTAAGCCTTAATATGTAATGATTCTAAAAGTAGATTTGGACCACTCTCTTCCTTTCTGTTTTTTCCATAATGAAGACATCCCTAACATTCATCTAAAGATTTTTTCTTAAGCACTGTTTTCTTCAACCCACAACATAATATGATTTGTACCCTTGCTCTGAAAACTTGCTTGAATAAGCCTGATTAACAGCATTTGCCAATCAATGATTATCTTTGATATCCAACAATACAATAAAGCCTATTACATGGATCTAGATGTATATCTTTCTTCAACTGTTTTTGTGATTTAGGAACCACTTTTTTTTTTGAGACGGAGTCTCGCTATGTCGCCCAAGCTGGCGTGCAGTGGTGCGATCTCGGCTCACTGCAAGCTCCGCCTCCCGGGTTCACGCCATTCTCCTGCCTCAGCCTCCGGAGTAACTGGGACCACAGGCGCCCGCCACCACGCCTGGCTAATTTTTTATATTTTTAGTAGAGACGGGGTTTCACCGTGTTAGCCAGGATGTTCTCGATCGCCTAACCTCATGATCCACCCGCCTCGACCTTCCAAAGTGCTGGGATTACAGGCATGAGCCACCGCGCCCGGCCCTGGAACTACTGTTTTTTGTTTTTTGTTGTTTGTTTGTTTGTTTGTTTGAATAATTGCAATGGTACCATTGTATTATATATAGATTTTTGTTTTTTGTTTTTTTGAGACTGAGTCTTGTTCTGTCGCTTAGGCTGAGTGCAGTGGTGCACTCATGGATCACTGCAGCCTCAATATCCAGGACCAAAGCAATCCTCCTAACTCAGCCTCCCAAGTGGCTAGAACTACAGGCACATACCACAACATCTACCTAACTTTTTATATTTTGCAGGGACGGGGGTCTTACTACGTTGGCCAGGCTGATCTCGAATTCCTGGACATAAACAATCTTCCCACCTCGGCCTCCCAAAGTGCTGGAATTACAGGCATGAGCCACCATGACTGGCCTGTTGTATTAGTTAATCTGCAACATTAATTCACAATTTTAAAAAGCATCTATGCAAAGACATCCTGATATAAGTAGATAATTTTCAAGAAATGACAGACCTGATTATTCCCTTGAAGGTCATGAGGATAAAATCGAGTTGAAGTTTCAGAGCAACCTAAAAGTCCATTTGTAGCCTCTGAAATTAGGAATGTGCTCTTTTAACTAACTTTTTTGTTTTAATTGTGCAGAAAAGCGATGTGTTACTTCAAAGGTATTTAGTCATAGTAAAATCCAGTTTAGCTATTTAAAAAGAAAATCTTCTTTTCTCTCCCTGCCCTGGAGTGTTCATGAAGAGTCTACAAATATAGTCCCTTATTTTGTGTGTGTCCCAAATATAACTGGCATAATTATCTTCATATTTGGCTCATTAAGCATTACATTTTTCTGTGATTCACTGCAGTGTGACACTGGCCCAGCAGTGAAATCATTCTCTGTGATACAAAGGGAAAAAGCCCGATTTTGTTCTAGTAGTTTTACCTTTAAGTCTATGATTACCAATTGAGAATGTTGCTTTGATGTATAATTAATCTCACTGAAGTCTGCTGTTTTCTACTTTCTCATAGAAAACTAGGAATCTGCATTTGTGACAGGCCCAGACTGTCCACCAAACCCAGACTGTCCACCAAACCCAGGGTCCACATTTATCTTGAAGGCTTACATTGTTCCCTGCAGTCCTGGGGAGAGTGGTACACTTTCCAGAAAGTGGCTCCCTGAGTCCTTGGACACTGCAGCTATAATAATAGTGGGAACTGACCTCATCCATCTTGCCTGTTCTGCATATAGTCACTGCCTCAAAAGCATTTAGTACCTTGAAAGCCAAGCAGATTCCTAGATCACTGGCCTCTTCCACCTGAGCTGTAGTTGTCATAATCGTTTGAGCTGGGATTTGTGTGGAGTAGAGGTAGGGACTACATTCACAGGGTAAAATGGAAGACCAGTAAATTGTTTCTTTTTTTTTTTCTGTTTTTCTTTTTTCTTTTTTTTTGCAATGCTAACATTTTAATCTCTCCAGAATTATTTCCAAGCACTTTACATATTGAGAGATAAAGAGTTCATTGTTTTCCCCACCTGAAGAAAATCCTTCTATTTTCTGCCATCTAAGAAAAGAGATTAATTAACCAGGAGGGATACATGCTTATCTCATATATACTAGTTTTCCCTGAGTATTCAAATGCCTCCCCCGATTTAAGAAAATGGCATATAAATGCCCAGTGTGCTTCAGTAATTGCATCCTTTGATATATCTGATCTTTGGGTACCCTCCGTGTCTCCATCTGCTGCAGGCACACGGTCTTCCTCCTTGACCCTGTCTATAATGAAAGCGTAAATGACTATTTGTATCCATCATGGGTCAAAAGTTTCTGTGCCTTTATTTCTGCTCTCGTCACGTTTTATAATGGGGTTCTCTACGTAATGGAATGTCACTTCGAAAAAAAGATTTTTAAAAAATGACACCTGTCGCTTGTACTCCGATACATCAAATGGTAAAAATTGTAGGCTGGCTTTTTGGTTACGTTTGTTTGTTTGTTTGTTTGTTTGTATTTTTGTTTTTGTTTTCTTCTCCTTGTTCCAAATTGAGACGTTTATGATTTTCCCTAATCCCTTTACCTTCAAGTACTTCCAGATTGATTTTCTTTTCTGGCCAGTGCTGTATATAGCAGGTGATCCAGTAGGGATTGTTTTTATTTGAATTATTTGTGTGTGATAATCATTGTATTCCAGAGTTCCTTCCTGAAAGATGGGCATCTGTCACAGTCAGTTCAGACCACTATAACAAAAATTCTGTAGACTGGGTGGCTTAAACAAGAGAAACTCATTGCTCGAAGTTCTTGGGGCTAAGTCCAAGATAAAGGTACTAGAAGATTCCCTGTCTGGTGAGGGCCAGCTTCCTTGTTAGCAGATGGCTGTTTCTTCTTTGTGCTCTCACATAAGGGAGAGCAGAATGAAAAGAAGCTCTCCTGTTTCTCCTGTTTTCTTTTTTTTTTTTTTTTTTTTCTTTTTGACTCTCACTCTGTCGCCCAGGCTGGAGTGCAGTGGCATGATCTCGACTCACTGCAACCTCTGCTTGCTGGGTTCAAGCGATTCTCCTGCCTCAGCCTCCTGAGTATCTGGGACCACAGGCACATGCCACCACACCCAGCTAATTTTTATATTTTTAATAGAGACAAAGTTTCACCATATTGGCCAGACTGGTCTCAAACTGCTGACCTCAGGTGATCTACTCACCTCAGCCTCTCAATGTGCTGGGATTTACAGGCGTGAGCCACCACTCCTGGCCTTTCCTGTTTCTTCTAAGGGCACTATAATCCTGTTCATATGGTCACTACTGTCATGACCTAATTAATTTATAAGGGCCCCACCTCCTAACACCAGCGAATTGGGCATCAGATTTTCAACATTTTAATTTGGCAGTGGGAAAGGGGAGGATACAATATTTAATCATTGACAATGCCCAGTTAAGTTTATCGTGAATTCTAGAAACAACTGGTTATTTTTATAGTTGATATAATATATAATCATTTGTCAATGCAAAAAAGTAATTTGTAGGCCTCAGTTTTCTTTTGTAGTTTTACATCACAGGAATTATATAATATTATAAGGAGGAAATGGTAATGTAGCATTTATCTAGAGTTTTTTTGATGAGCAACTCGTAATGGTGTTTGTCAGCTTTCTCTGACACTGTTGTGCCATTGTTTCCATCATACTGTCCACTTTAAACACTGTCTAAACATGGATTTTAATGTCTTTTAATGACATTGTCTTCATATGGGAGTACTAAGTGTGCTTATTTCTAATTTGCAGTTATGATGTTAAATTCTAACACTAATGTGACATCAACTATAAACACCATCACTGGTATCCTGTTTGAGAAACCTTGTGTTGATAGTTCTAGATGTACTTAAAGATCAATTCAAAATAAGTTACGTTTACTCTGGTCTTCTGCTGGAGAAACTGTGGGTTGATGATTCTAGATTTACTTCAAGATCAATTCAAAATAACTATGTTGACTCATTTATATAAAATAGTATCCAAAAAGTATTCAGGGCCATTTTTAAGTAAAGGTACCACAAAATAGGTCCTTCCTGGGATATACAGTGTCCTTTCTCTAATATTTGAAATGTGCAAAGATACTACATTTGATCAAGAAAGCCCTGTAGTCAAACGTGTTTTAATATATATTTGGGCTACAAAAAAAGATTGAGAGATAGAAGAAAATACATACATATATAGTGCAATAATATCAACATCCATTTTTTTCTTTCCCTTTCTATGCCTACTTACCTAACACGAAAATTTTGAAACTCTCTGAACTCCCACATATTTGCTCTGGAAGTTACCTCTAAATGTTAGGGAATGCCTCATTCCTCTTAGGGCACACTGACCCATTTGATTGATGGTTTAATATCTTCCCCCAAAGTACCAAGTAATGTTGGTTGTTTCTTTTAATTTCAAAACCTGTACAGTAGTAATACAGGCCATTAACGATCTCCTGATCCAGACCCTGGGTGCCAGCAAAATTAAGTGCTTGCTGTAAGCCACGGATACCTGCAAGCTATCAACCTATTGATGATAAATAGCAAACTATAATGGTCTAGCAATATGCACGTGATTGTCTGATTCCTATTTATTTGTACATGGAGGTAGGGTGCTGAGATAACTACGTAATTAAATCACATAATGCAATTAAATTTACTCTGTTAGAGTGCTCTTCTCCCCCCATTCTTCTTGCTGACAGTATGCATACCAGGCTTCACCCCAGTGCAACTAAGCTGATTAGGTATACTAAGCAGCTTAAGTATGTAATAGACTTTTTGTTGTTGTTGTTGCTGTTTTTTGTGTTTTTCTTTTATTGGTTTTGTTTTTTTTGTTTGTTTTTGTTTTGTTTTTAAGCTCCATAAGTCAAATGCCAAAATCTCGAGGTACAACAGCAGGTCTTCCAGTGATGTACATAAAGCTCTTTACCAAACACATGATGGCAAAGACAAGTAGCCTTAACCCTTCAAGAGCATCCAGGTCTCTAGAATTGGCTACTGGGTTGTAATGTTAGATATTGCTTTGTAAGGAAAAAATATGTAAAATATTCAGGCTTTTCCTGGAGTGCCATTGAGTAGACTGGGCTCTTGCTCTAGCATTTTCTCCCTCACAAACAAAAAGTAATAATAATCTACAGGATGCGACTCTATCTCTGCTTTATCCTTCTCCACCCATCCCTTAATTTTTCCTTAATAATAATATGCTATACGATATCCTATTATAGACTGAGTGCCTATTATATGCCATACATTATCCAAGTTTATTTTCATGTAGCCACTGAATGCACACAATAACCTTGTGGTTTGATATTCTCTTTCTACCTGGAAGAATATAGAAGGTAAGGTAAGTTAGATATCTTGTCTAAGATCACACAGCTAAATAATAAGAAAGCTTGGATTTGAATCTAGCTCTGTCTTAACTCCAAAGCCTACATTTGTTTCCCTGCAGCAGATTGCCTCTTGATAAAAAATATCAGGAGGAACAATATTTTGTGCTTCAAATACAACTTGGTATAAATCTGTTTCTGACTGTGTCTAGCATTTTCTCCAAGGAGGATAAAGAAATTAAGCCCCCTCAGTTGTACAAGTTTCACATCCCAATCAGATAACTGTCAAATCAAATCAGGGCACAGCTTCTATTACTGGACACTGGTACCATGTGGTGTATTGTCAATCTTGACTAAATACCACATCCCAGCAGGCTCAACTAAATCTGTGTATTAGGAAAAATAACAAAGGAATTAAAGGATTTCATATGAGCATCAAAACTTCATCCTCATATCAATGTCTTAGGTGATTTCCAGAAGAAGGACTTTGTTGTGAAAAGGTCATCTCATTAAACTGAAAACAAATCCCATTTCTTTTCCTTTTCTTTATGAATCTTCCACATAAAGCATTAATTTCTATTTTTATTTTTTAAAGATGTATGTTATTCCCTGCACAAGACCTGCTTTTGTCTAGAGATACCCATTCTGGTCAAAATTCTGTTGCATTTGGGATAAATTCATCTCTTGATTGCTGTAATCCAAAATTCTTTTAAAAATATGATCACGAATGAATTAATGAATTGGAAGAAATAACATAAAAAGCAAGGTGTGACTGGGCATGGTGGCTTCTGCCTGTAATTCTAGCACTTTGGGAGGCTAGAGGTGGGCTAATCACGAGGTGAGGAGGAGTTCGAGACCAGTCTGGCCACTATGGTGAAACCCTGTCTCTAATAAAAATACAAAAATTAGCCAGGTGTGGTAGTGTTCACCTGTTGTAGTCTCAGCTACTTGGGAGGCTGAGGCAGGAGAATCTTGAACCTGGGAGGCAAAGGTTGCAGTGAGCCGAGATCGTGCCACTGTACTCCAGCCTGGGCAACAGAGCGAGACTCTGTCTCAAAAACAAAACAAACAAACAAAAACAAGGTGTTATTGGTATCATTTAAGATCTTGATGCTAAGACAATGAAATATATATATTCAAATTATGTTTTACTTCTTTTTAGATATTATAGAGCCACATTCTCCTTAAAATTGTAAAACATAAAATTTAAATGATAAAAATATAAAGAAAGAATTCAGAAGGTGAACAAAAATAGTGGAAAAATATGGTTTAATATTTTGCTAGTAATCAGAAAGTATACATTAAGCAATTAATATTATTTTTATCCATTAACTAACAAATATCTCAAAGATTATGTTCAATGCTGGTGAAGATGAGGAAAATTGGTAAGCTGCTATAATGCTGGTGCCCATGTCAATTTGAATACTCCTTTTGAAAATAAATTTAGGGCAGGATACGGTGACTCATGCCTATAATTTTAACATTTTGGGAGGTCGAGGTGAGAGGATCACTTGACACCAGGAGTTCAAGACCATCCTGGGCAACAGAGAGAAAACATATCTCCATAAAAAGTGAAAATAATTAGCTGGGCGTGGTGTCACACATCAGTAGTACCAGGTACTAAGGAGGCTGGGATGGGAGGACCACTTGACCCTGGAATTCGAGGCTGCAGTGAACTGTGATGGCACTACTGCACTCCAGCCTGGAGAAGATCTTGTCTCAAAATAAGTAAATAAATAAAAATTAAATAATAAAAATTTAAAAAGATATCTGCTAATGCATCATTTGCACTCAGTACATTTTATTGCAAAGATCATGGTCCACAGTATTTTTTCACAGATTTATTTATTTATGTTTATTTTTAAAAAGAAATTATTCAACACAAGTAAAGTCTCAGAGCTATTTAACCATTGGTGATATAAATAATGAAGGGTCTCACATCCTTTGCTTTCATGGAACCTATAGTCTAGATATACATAATATACATGAATAATTACATACATGAATAATTGGGCATTGGTATACATGAATAGTTGCTTAGTCGTGTGAAGTATTATGGAAGGGCAAAGAAGAGGAATGTAACCAACCTAGGATTTAGGGAACTCTGGTAGCCTTACATAAGATGTGTCAACTAAACTGAATCCAAAGGAGGAGAATTGGCTATAAGCAAGAGAGGGGGGACATTTGTATCATGGGGAAGAAGGAAAAGCATGCGTGTGAGCTCCAGGTGAAGAGCACTTAGATACCTAAAAGAAATGAGTGGCAGTCCCTATAGCTTCCAGGTGGTGAAGTGATTAGACATTGAAGCTGGTGATAAATACAGGGACCACATCATGAAAGGCCTCGTCAGTCATGATAAATATATATACACACACACACACACACACACATATATATATGTATAAGAATTTTATTCAAAAGACTAAGGAATTTTATCCAAAGGATTAAGAACTTCAAGACAGAATGACATATTTGAATTTGCATTTTGGAAAGAGCATTCTGCTTTGCAGTGTGTAGGAGGGATTGAAGGAGGGCAGGCAGAAGAGAAAAAGGATCCATTGTAGTCATGTAGGGGAATGATGGTGGTGACTCAGACAAGCATAGGAAGAATGAAGATGAAGAGCAATTGCTCAATTTGAAGGATACTTAGGAGAGGGAATCAATGGGGTTTAGTGATGAATTCGATATAGGGGATGAATGGAAGAAAAGTAGGTGATACCCAAGATCTAGCTTAGGGAACCCAGTGAATCCCAGAGCCATTATGAACTTTATGGAATGTAGGCCAAAAAACAGTATTGGGGCCAAGCAATAAGTCTGTTTGAGGCATAAAAGTTTGAGGGGTCTTCAGGACATTTAAGTAAATATATTTAGAGGCAATTTTATGTGTAGAATTGAAGCTTCAGAGAGACAACTCTACTGAAGATATAAATTTGGGTATGATATAGATATGTGGAGGATTATAGTATCAATATAATACTAAAATTTGGATATAACCAAATATTAAATAGTAAAGAAATAGATCAACACTGACACACCTGCAGTCATTAGAATCAGTTTTATGAGGAGGTAATACCATGAAAAAAATGAGATAACATATTACAAATATATGTGTGTTCTATGTATACAAAACCAACCTATTAAGTATACATCTGAAACAGATACTAGAATGAATCATATCGAATTATTAATAGTATTGGTCTTTGGGAATTTGGTGACAATGGGTAAGAATATTTTTAACACGTATTTGTATTTTTCTATAATTTAGTATAAACCATACTTTTCTATAATATATCATAAAATGTTAACTATGTTTTCAATTTTACTATATCGGACTGTAGAATGTTTACAAGTTACAAGATCACCATAAAAGATACTTTCCAAGATTTTGGAGGGTAAAATTTCTCAACAGAAAATAACACAAAATTTAGTTGTCAATTTAATATTTCGTGTTCCACCAAAACAAAATCGGCATGATGAAAAAAAGTGCTGTTCTGAATGTCAGTGCAAAGAGGTTTTTATCCTGTGCCTGTGACTCAGAACTTGTTGGCAAGTTGTTTAGCCTCTGAGAGCCTGGATGACTTCTAAGATAGGAGAGTTGGTTTGAATTTTCCCTAAGGTGATCTTCCACCCTATTTTGCCTGTGTTCACATCACGTACCAAAATTTACATCAAACCATGTTCCAGTCAAATCAGCTAAATGAGATATGCAGCTAAATGGCCACAGTCTGAGATTTTATGTGACCTGACATCTAATAGGAGTGTACTTCTTTCAAAGAGAATTTAATGTTTGTTCCTTACAGTTTCGTTTTCCCTCTTTTGTTTCTTCTTTTTGTCATAAAAATATTGAAAATCCTTGCTGTATTAGTGTGCAGAACATAAAACATAAAGCTCTTCCTGAAAGGTAATTTTCCAGGAGTGAAAAATATGAGAATGGTATTTGATTGTTTAGTTTTCTGTCATTCAATGTTGCATTAAAACAACCATTTTTCCATAACTATGAATGGCCTCACTCTTGAAAACTGTCAGTTACAAATGAAAAGCAGTAACACTTTGAAAGCAAAACCTTTCCCAAATCCCACTAGGTTTTCATGAATTTGAAAATTTGTCAGTGGTACATGTTCATACACAAATGTATCCATTGTTGGGGGAGGAATTAAACAATTTACAAACTCCGTCTCCATATTCTCAGCAAGATATTCCTTTTTACATCTTAAAATGAATAATTGTTATAAATCTTATAATCTTATTCTTTTTCATTTTTTCCTAAATACATTTATATTTTGTTTTTCCTTGATACGTGGATTTTAATACACTAAAGTTAGAGACTATGAAGTGAAAGCTAGAATTGCCATAGTTTAGGAAGCCTTTTATATTCTTTCACTAAAACAGGTGTGTGTCTGTGTGTGTGTGTGTGTGTGTGTGTGTTTCCTGGTTATGTGTTTATTCTAGAAACCTAAAAATAGAGAAAAAGCAAAAAACTTAATACAAACTTGAATTACTAACATTGCAGGACCCAGAGAAAAACACCTGGACTCAATTTGACATCTTACTTCAGTCTCTTTGAATAAACTGTTATGGGAACAGGTGTCTCCGGTTAAATCACTGTATGTTTCCATTAGGGGACAAAGCTGTACCTGCCATCATAACTGGTGTAGAATCTCTGGCTTAGATCTAATTTGAGAGGCCAGTTTTGGAGATAACTGAAGTGAAAGCTAAAATGATGGTTACAAGTTAACAATCAAAGAAAAACAAAACTTTCCCTTGTGGCCCTCTTGGGAAACAAGTCACCTGTGTTAGTGTGGCTGAAAGAATAACTGTCCTGTGTATTAGGACCAGCACGGGTTCTCCCGCATTCAAAGTATGCAGAGCTGAACTGGTCTTAGGGCCCGTGCTGTAAACCAAGACAGCTTTCTTTCTATAATCTGGTGGTTACTCTGTGTCTGCGTCTCTGAAAGTTCCTAGTTCAAGGCACGCAGAAAGGAGAGATGTTAGAATTGCTAACAGAAAAACTTTAAACAAATTAAATTTAACCGAGTTGAATTGAACAAAGAACTGTTCACGAATCAAGCAGTCCTTGAACAAAAATAGGTTTAGAGAGACTACACTGCCACGTGGTCAAAGAAGATTTATGGACAGAAAAGGAAAGTGACGTTTAGAAAACGGAAGTGAAGTTCAGAAACAGCCAGATCAGTTACAGCTCAGTGTTTATCTTATTTGAACACGATGTGAACCGTCGACTTTAGGCATAATTTAAAATAGGAGGCAGCTTTAGTCTAAACTGAATTTAACAGACCCACATAAGACCAATGGTTTAATAAAATCTCAAACTCTTTAAAATGTGCATTCTAATGAAGATGATATTTAGCTCTACCTAACTTTTCAAGTTCCTTTCCATGTACTCGTAGCACGTAATATTTCAGCCATCCCACACTCCCTAAAATTTCTCTCTTACCTTTTAATCTCTGCACTATTGGAATACCTTCTCCAACTTGCTCACTTGGTCAGCACATTGATCCAGACTGTGATGAGGGATAATCTTCCCTGTGATGCCAGCCATAAACCCTCCCATGGACAGTTAGGCTCTCTCCTCTGTACCTGATGACACTTTGCATATACTTCCAATTTACTGTAGGCATTCTTGTCATAGATTTGTTACTATTTATCTCTATTTTTAGTCTGTGAGCTCCTGGCAGAAAGTAACTGTGTCTTAGTCATCTTTGAATCCCTAGTACCTGGAACATTGTATAATCTTAGTAGGCATGCATACATGTCTATTTAAAAAAAAAAATGTGTTAAATACATTGAATGTATTAAACTGATAAATTGGAGAATAATGAATGTGCTTTTGTAGGGTATACTGAAATTTGAAGTTCTTTAAGGAACTAAGAATGGCTCTTTGGTTTCTTTGAATGTGTCTTAAGCGCTGTTTCCCATCTTTCATTCTGCAGGATTTAAGATCTGCTCAATAAAATAATATCTTAGTCATATATAAGATTTGCACAGGTGAGGTGAATGATGCAAATGCAATGATATAAAATATTTCCATTTTTATTACAGGTTAGGAAGAAAGAATAGTTTTTAAGTTAAAAATAAAAAACTTTTACTGGGGCCTAGGGAAAGAGTCTGTATTTCATAAATTGCATTAAATATTTGGTATGTAAAATTCTGGCTGCTGTTCTGCATTAAATGGGCGAAATGCATCCTCTATCTAATTAAGTAACCATATGGAGACAAGTCACATTTACATAAACAAAGGCAGAGAGCCTGGCTCTATTGTATTCTCTTTTAGATTATGTAACTTGGTTTTCCTGCTATGGCTTTCTGCTCTGAGTTGCACATTGCGGTGGACCAATACACTCACAGTAAATGAATGGAAGTTAAAGAGCTAATTCTAAGGAGCCTTACTCTATTTACATATTGCAGTGAGAGGGTCTCTGGAATATTATGAAATCTCCTATGCTTATTAACTACTCGCATATTAAAGCCAATAGTTTTGGGACCTGGCCAACAGGAAACCCATTGTGTATTAGCCTGCTTTGCAAGATAGTCATGTGCCTGGTGTACAGTGTAACCATTTCACTGTATGTTTATTGAATAAGTGCTTCACAGCATGTGTTCAGAATTTTTTACCTAACAGAATTTTACTAATGTAGCTACAGGGAGCAAATTATAAAGAAGTGTTATAAGCAAGGGTCCATATCACTAAGATTCTGAGATGAAAATGACAATAGCAATCAGAAAATCAAATTATAAATGTTAGGATAAATTTGGGGATGGCAATCATAGGGATGATAATTGTAATTGTTTCCTTTTTATGCTATTCTTTGTCCACACAGTGATGCTGCTGAAGGTGGTGGTCATGGTGCTGCATAATATGTATGTAACGTTTAACCACTTACTCTATTTTTACATATATTTTAACATCACAAAACACCAACAGATTTTAGTCATCCATTTTTGTGGATGAGAAAAATGGAACATCAGGGTTAAATTACTCACCCAAGGTCACAGAGTTAACGCACACTTTATCAGGGTATTTGATTCTCATGTAAACTTCTTTAGTTTTAGCAGATTTAGTCTTTGCTTTTTGGTGTGGTTCCTGTTTACACTTTGAAACAAATACCTGTATAGTGAAAAGACAAGCACACTTTGGAGACAGAAAGGGAGAAAAAAAGTGATATGTATTTCAAAGTAATATCCTCTTAAGAAAAAAGTATACAAATAATTTAGAATGTCTCAAAACCTCTTGATGCTCAACTTCACTTAATAATCCAATGGATCAGGATTTTATGAATCCCAATTTTGGATGACTGTGGGCCCCGTTGTGCCCAATTACATTACAAATACAACACATCAAATGATCAAATATTGGCAGTTTATTATGGTTAACCCTAATAGAATGGCACTGCCTTTGGCCGAGTTGTTTTTCTTGCTAACGTTCACCACATCCTTATATTTTAATTGGAATTTTAGTTGTTAAATATTTCTGCTTTAAAAGAAACATTTATTTCTAAATGAAACACAGAAAAATTCTTATTATTTTATTCTCAAACAATGATTCTTTGTCTTCTTTATTCCTGACTTTGGTGAGCATGTCTAGTCAGTTAAATATAGTTAGTAGAACGCTAGTTCTCAAAAATATTTATTTTCTCAAGGCCTTCTTTGGGAAGGGTTCCTAACACACCCATCCTGACCTGGAATCGCAGTCCAGCTGACAGATTAACCAAATGATCTTTAAGGTAAATGTCACACTTATTGTAAGTGAAGCAGTGACTCACAGATAATGTGTGTTTCTATATCATCTTTTGGTTTTATGAACTGCACCCTATTACCCTACGACAGGCATTCACTAAATTAGAGTATCAGACTTGTAAGAGTCTATTCCTCTGAAACAAAATGGAATTCTGAGGTGGCTGGAATCAGAGACCTGCATTCAAGTTCTGAGCCCACCAATTACTGTCAGTGCAGCCTTAGACAAGGCACATAATTAAAGCATCTTCTCAGTTGCACAGTGACACCCACCTCGGAGAGTTTCTGTGTCTCTTAAATGATCAAATCCATGTAGAAGACTTATTACCACAATCTGTAGTCACTTGGTAAATGGCAGCTCTTATTTTGACTTTCTGCTAACGGAGTTTCCACGTTCCTTAGCCTACCAAGGTTCTTTCCTGAACAGCTGATGGCATTAGGATTTAATTAAGTGAAGCTTGGAGTGCTGGCTTTGTGTAAGAAGGAAGATGCAGCTGTATCAGTGAGGAATGTTTTCTGTCACAACAGACAATCTATCAGTTGCTTTAAATAAGTAGGGATCATAAAAAAAAAAAAAAAAAAAAAAAAAGCTGCAATATATTATCTGGGGGTGGATGATCCTGGTGTTAGTTAAAGCTCTCAGTGATGTCTGTGCTGGAACTTCTGGATTCCTGTTGGACTTTTCCTCCCGAACTTCCCCAGGTAAGTCAGGAACAAACAGGAGAAAGGACAATACCAACCACACCTATTTTTTTTTTTTTTTTTTTTTTTTTTTTTTTCTTTTAAGACAGTCTCTCTCTCTCACTCAGGCCTGGTATGCAACGGTGTGATCTCGGCTCACTGCAACCTCCGCCTTCCGAGTTCAAGTGATTCTCCTTCCTCAGCCTCCTGAGTAGCTGGGATGACAGGCGTGCGCCACCACACCTGGCTTATTTTTGTATTTTTAGTAGAGACAGGGTTTCACCATGTTGGCCGGGCTGGTCTCAAACTCCTGACCTCAGGTGATCCCCCCACCTCCGCCTCCCAAAGTGCTGGGATTGCAGGCATGAGCCACCACACCTGGTCACACCTATTCTTTATATCAGGGAAATATAAGCTTTCACAGAAGCCTCTGTTTATGACTCATGTGCTAAACCAGTGTCACCTGACCATGCTGACCTGCAAGTAGGTCATCTGAGTCTGTTATTTTTCCAGCCTCTGCTGTGAATGTGGTATGGAAGGAGGCAGATGGCTGGATCAGTCACCAGCCATTTGTCCGACCAGAATTTAAAACTTTTCTCTGAATTATAAAGTGGAGTTGTGGCATATGTGTTGAGATTATGAATAAATTTATCTTGAAGGAAAAAAAGCATTCATGCAGTCTTGCGTAAAACTATTAAAGTAAGTGACCTCTTGTCACCCTGTCCCAAAGAATAGAATCTGTCAGCAATTTATAAGCCCCTTAAAAGTTTCCACTTCAGTTCCTGTTCGTCTTTCTTTCCTAGCCTTCCCTTTTACTGAAAGAATTGATGATTTCCTGAAGAATTCAGTTCAAAACTACTGGGCAGGGCTGAGCATGGTTGGCAAGTGTGGGTTGGAGAGGCAGGGAGAGAGGTGACTGACTGCCCTGTGGGATGAAGAAGGGTGTCCTCCCGGAGAGGCAGCCTGCTGAGGGGAGGAAGCCCTCTTGCTGGAGGGAAGCCCCCTGCTGAGCTGGGCAGGGCTTTGCTGCACCAGGAATGAAAGCCTGACCCAGTGTGGAACTTGGGGTGTGAGAAGGCGGGGCGAGGTACAGGGATAGGCAGTAACCACTCCCAGCACCTCACTATACAAAGCAAAAAAAAAAGAAAAAAAAGATTCTTCTTTTCACCTACCTCATTTGTTAGACGGATACAAATAAACAGTGATATGTATACAAATATGTACCTACAATCCCTCACCTTCCCACTGCCACTCTAATAAATCATTTTCCTTTGTTTCTTATTTTCATGGATCCCAGCCCTTTTTATATTTATTTAATAATAAAAATGTAATGTCACATTCTACCTTTTTGTCATCCTCTGAATGCTAACTGATTCCTTTTTCTTTATTGATTTCTGGAACAGGGTCTCTCTCTGTCTCTGTCACCCAGGCTGGAATGCCAGTGGTGTGATCTTGACTCACTGGAGCCTCTACCTCCTGAGCTCAAGTGAGCCCCCCGACTTCAACCTCCCAAGCAGCTGGGACTACAGGCATGCACCCAGCTAATTTTTTTATTTTTTAATTTTTTTGTAGAGAAGAGGGTCTCACTATGTTGTCCAGGCAGTTCTCAAACTCCTGGGCTCAAGTGGTCCTCTCGCCTTTGCTTCCCAAAGTGCTGGGATTACAGGCATGAGTTGTGCCTGGCTTAAGATTGATCCTTAAGGGGGATCCTTGGGTAGCTAGGACAGTTACCCTCAGGCTTGTCCATTCCACTCTCCTGCTCTTTCAGATGCAGGCTGAACAGGCTACTTTATCTAAAGGACATTTATTAAAATGGGAGAAGGGGAACCTAACTGCCTGTAGATCTCTCTGTGTTTTGTGAGTTGAATGGTTAAAACTTGATCTATTACATGATCTAGTGCCTTTACTTATTTGGCATTTATTTATGCCAGATAAATAGACATATTCATGCCTCATTACTAGTAAAGCAAAAATGCTTCATTCAGATTGCACGTCTGTGCCTGTCTACTCAGCCCACCACTGTAAGTTTGGGTATATATTGTTTATCAAGTGGCCCTTTTATGAATTGAACAATGAATTGGACAGAACTAAAGCCTCTAATGGGAGTGTAAGCAGTTGATGTTCATATAAAATCTTTTAATACTTTTGTCATTTCCTCTAACGTATGGATTTACAAAAGCCTGCGGGGACTTGGTATTTGTTGAAGATAGAAATTTGCATAAGCATTCAGTAACAAAACAATATGTGATTTATTTTGTGAAATCCATTTTAAATACAATTAAAATACTTTTTAAAAAACTACATCTGAGATTCTACCCCAAAACCCTGCTTACTTCCTGTGACATATACACATTTTATTTTCTGACTTTATTATACTTTTGACATAAACTGTTTGCCCTTAGTTTTTAGAATATTTGCTGTACGATTTTTTTATGCTGACAATTACTTGAATGTGAGTTAGCTTTTCCATTGCAAATACATTTCAAGGCTTATAGTCTCTTAAACTCTTTGTTATGTGAGGCTGTTTTTCCTCCTCTTAAGCTGATGTATTTAATGGGAAAAAAAATCTTATTTGGAAGAATCAAGTTATAGTTACGTTTAATTTGTTCCAGTGGCAAACTGTGCATGTGTGTTCCCAGTCGTTAGGAGCCATTTACTAACTTGGTGTCTTTTATTTTCTTGCTTATACAAAATACCTCTTGAAGTCTGAGCCTTTGTACCTCTTTTTACTTTTAAGAATTCCTCCTGTAGTTCTGAAACAGAACATTACTCTTTTTTTTTTTTTTTTTTTTTTAATTTAGACAGAGCCTCACTTCACTCTGGCGCCCAGGCTGGAGTGCAGTGGCAGGATCTTGGCTCACTTCAACCTCTGCCTCCCAGGTTCAAGTGATTCTGCTGCCTCAGTCTCTCAAGTAGCTGAGATTACAGACACATGCCACCACGCCTGGATACTATTTTTATTTTTAGTAGAGATGGGGTTTTGCCATGTTGGCCAGGCTGGTCTCAAACTCCTGACCTCAAGTGATCTGCCTGCCTAGGCTTCTCAAAGTGTTGGGATTACAGGCGTGAGCCACCATGCCCAGTCAGAGCAATACTCCTGTTTTTAATGAATTAGGTTTACCATTGACAGTGCTTTCTGATTTGGGTTCTTGACTTAAGCATGAATAGCAAGAGGCTCTGGTCACAACTGCATCGATGGCATGCAGAAAACCAGGTAAGGCCACAAGATGCACCCCTTTCCCAGAGTCTTTTCAGAGAGTTGGATCTGATGGGTGAGTGCATTAGGCGGGGTTCTCTAGAAGGACAGAACTAATAGGATAGATGTATATACAAAGGGGAGTTGCTTAAGGAGTATTGACTCAGGATTACAAGGTGAGGTCCCACAATAGGCCATCTGCAAGCTGAGGAGCAAGGAAGCCAGTTCAGGTCCCAAAAATTGAAGAACTTGGAGTCTGATGTTCAAAGGCAGGAAGCATCCAGCATGGGAGAAAGATATAGGCCAGAAGATCAACCAGTCTAGTCTTTCCACGTTCTTCTACCTGCTGTTATTCTGGCCACACTGGCAGCTGATTAGATGGTACCCACCCAGATTGAGGGTGGGCCTTTTCAGGGTACAAGATGCCACTCTTCCTTGTCCTATTCACTGTGCTCAGCAATCACATCCTCCTGCCTTTGATTTTGTGGCAGTTTCCTGGGACTTAAGTCTTTGCTCACTCTATGAAGAAACAGGGAAGTACAGTTTTCCCTCCTGCACTTACCTTTTTATATTGCTTCCTCCATTTCCTAAGGTTAGGGGAGAGTCCAGTTTATTCCTTTCACTTGAACAAATGTAATTATAGCTGCTGGCTATAAGCTCAGAACTATTAGTGATTTCTGTTAGTTCTCACCCTCGGTAGTGCAGTCCATCATATATGGTGGAAGGTTGCTGGGGGCAGAGGGTGGGCCAAAGGCAAGCAGAATGGAATCACATTCCCTTTGAAGGGGCGGTGAGCTGGTGAGTTATCCAAGATCCAAGACAGATTGCCAGACAATCTCCACAGTTTCATAGGTAAAGAAAGCAGACTATTTGGAATCTTTTGACTATATTTTATGGCTGAGTATCCTCTGTCATCATCCTTGTCATCCACATACATGTGTGGGAGAACAACATCTATTCTTACCATTTTTTCAGTTTTGAAGCAGCTTGAGGTTGTGCTTAGCCCTTTCAGATAACCATTCACCAGAGCCTCTCACCTCACAGATGTTTATCTCAGTTGTTTCTGCAAAGATGCTCAGATTCAAAACAGAAATTTGAGGGGTGTCCTATTCATTTTAATGCTTCATCCAATAACACTGAAGCCATGGCTAGCTGGAGGCCCTGTATCCTCTTAGTTCACCTTCTAGAAGATAATTCATCTACACCAGTTCTACAAGCATGCTTTATTAATACAGTGGAGATTTGTCCAGCACAGAATCTTAGAGCTGGTGTGGGTTTGCCATTGTGTCCTGGTGTATGTGCTATCAGTGTAGGCTGTGTTCTGATGTCCTCTTTGATTTCACAGGAACTGACAATGGCGAAGCCCTTCCTGAGTCCATCCCATCAGCTCCCGGGACACTGCCTCATTTCATAGAGGAGCCAGATGATGCTTATATTATCAAGAGCAACCCTATTGCACTCAGGTGCAAAGCGAGGCCAGCCATGCAGATATTCTTCAAATGCAACGGCGAGTGGGTCCATCAGAACGAGCATGTCTCTGAAGAGAGTCTGGACGAGAGCTCAGGTAGGAACGTGCAGCAGTCAGAAGCAGCCATGGTGATTCTTTGGGTTCTCCTGTGGTTATGTATCTGGGAAAGACTGGAAATCACCGCCTCCCCACCATCGCCTCGTGTGAATGAGGTCATAGTTACATCACTCCCGGCATATAAGATACAATTATTTTCTTCAAATGACCCCACAGCTGCCTTGGTAGTCTCTTCTAATATGATGCAGAGGCATTTTTTTTCTTGCTGTATATAACTTTAAACACCAAATTTTGGTGTTTAAAAATTTGGAAGTTAATGGAAGTGAATATCCCTGGAAATAAAACCAGGGAGTCACTGTTTTTGTTTGCAGAATTCTGAATATTTTTTAGGACAAATATTAAATCTTGCATCAAACCCCTTGTTAAGCAGCATGATCTGAGTTTCTTTAATCTTTCCTAGATTTTATTCTTTGCACTTTATTCTCCACAGTTGGTTTCTGAGTCCTTTTTTTTTTTTTTTTTTTTTTGACTATGGTGTAGTGGCAGATCCCAAATTAGGTTACCATATTCTAGCAGGATCTCCAATATGAAAGAATTGTGGGACCATCTTTACATTATTAGTAAATTATTGGTGAATTTGGCTGATAAGTGGTGATGATGGAAATTATTATTATACTAGCTAATACATATTGAGTACTCACTATATATCAGACTTTAAGCACTTGACAGGCATTATTATCTTGTTCAGTTTTCTTCAACAGTCCCCTGCAGTAGATAATGCTATTATTACCTTGTTATAGACAAGGAAACTAAGGCTCAAAGAGATTAAGTAAAGTGCTTGCCCTGGATGTCAAAGTGAGATAATTTGACTCAAAGCCTTCAAAATGTATACCTTTTTATATTTTAATGTTGACAGAAATAATACATGCTTTTGAACTTTGCTTTCTCAGACAAGATCTAATCTGGTCACTATTGGGAGAACCTACCCCCAATATTTCAACGTAGGTTCTTTCTATTTTCTATAAGTGTGAGCCGGATGAGAAATAAAGAGAGACAGTATAAAGAGAGGAATTTTACAGCTGGACCACTAGATGTGACATCACATATCGGTAGGACCGTGATGCCTGCCCAAGTCTCAGACCAGCAAGTTTTTATTAAGGGTTTCAAAAGGGGAGGCAGTGTAAGAACAGAGAGTAGGTACAAAGATCACATACTTCAAAGAGTAAAAAGCAGAACTACTGATAAGGGTCTAACAAAGATCACATGCTTCTGCAGGAACAGGGCAAAGGGCAAAAGCAGGACCACTGATAAGGGTCCAACAAAGATCACAGAGCAAAGGGCAAAAGCAGAACCACTGATAAGGGTCTGTGTTCAGCGGTGCACGTATTGTCTTGATAAACATCTTAAACTTCAGAAAACAGGATTTGAGAGTAGAGAACCAGTCTGACCACAAATTTACCATGGCTGAGTTTTCCAAACCCTGAGTTTTCTACAGGAACTCAGTAAGCCTGAGGGTTCTGCAGGAGACCAGGGCATATCTCAGTCCTTATCTCAACTGCATAAGACAAACATTCCCAGAGTGGCCATTTATAGACCTCCTCACAGGAACACAATCTTTTCTTAGGGTATTAATATTCATATTTCTTGCTAGGAAAAGAATTTAGCGATATGTTTCCTACTTGCATGTCCATTTATAGGCTCTCTGCAAGAAGAGAAATATGACTCTTTTTGCCCAACCCCACAGGCAGTCAGACCTTATGGTTATCTTCCCTTGTTCCCTAGAAATCACTGTTATTCTGTTCTTTTTCAAGGTGCACTGATTTCATATTGTTCAAACACATGTGTTTTACAATCAATTTTTACAGTTAATACAATTATCACTGTGGTCCTGTGGTGACGTACATCTTCAGCTTACAAATATAACAGGATTAAGAGATTAAAGACGGGCATAAGAAATTATAACAGTATTATTTGAGAACTGATAAATGTCCATATTATGATGAAATCTTCACAATTTATGTTCCTCTGCCACGGCTCCAGCCGGTTCCTCCATTCGGGGTCCCTGACTTCCCGTAACAGGTCACACATTAGATTGTTGATTTTTTTAGATGGTCAACTACTTGACTTGGTCAACTCACTAGATATCAGATTTTTGAATAAGTCAGAAAACATCAGTATAACTCTGAAGTTTCAAGTCAGCCTACTTTATTAACTATATAGCAATGATATTCTATATAACAAGGTATTCAGAGTATTACAGAGTATTCAGAGAGAGATAAGATAATAGCCCATATAGGTAGGTGTTACAGGTAATGTTAGAGATAAGACAAATATACCCATAAATGCAGTGCAGATGAAGTTAGGATAAATATCTGAAGAGAAGAATATGATTCTACGGAAGATTTGTGTCTTAAATTACATCTAACTAGGACTATCAGGAAACGTATTGTAAACTTGATAGCAGTAGAAAGGGACATTGATGAATATGTAACTAAGATGGACATAATTGATGTCACACTCTATAGGGGAGAGAGGAGTTTTAGTGGCCTGAAGGTCACAAACATTAGTAAATGAAGAAAGCTTAGTATATGTTCAGCAAAACGTTTGGTTTTGTTGAAATATAAAATTTATGCACAAGAATAGCAGCCAGTGGCTAGAAAATTCAGTTTAATCAATGGTATGAAAGTCCTCAAATAAGAGTGTGGAGTCCTTAGTTTTATGGGTATTTTGGTTGTGGTGAACGATCATATTGATAGACGGGTATGCAGTGGCTGGAGCTCTGCTTTAAAGAATGAATCTGGAAGAAACGTTGGTAAGCAGACACCAGAACAAGGGAGCTAGGAGACATGGATAATTCAGGTGAGAGAAGGTAAGATTGGTTTGAGAGGGGGGACGGCACAGAAATAACAACCAGAATGTAAGTAATTGCATTAACAAGGAGAAAAATCTGAGATCATAGTTTGACAATCTAAATTTGAAGTGCTTATGGTATATAATGAAGAGATGTAGATTTGGAACTTGATAGAATTAGGTGGTAGAAGAGTAGATTTGAGAATCATTAGTAAAGAATGAAGCCATGTGGGTGGAAGAGTTGTTAGAGGGGAAGGGTCAATATGAAAAGGAAGTAGACCTAGAGATATACCTCTTCAGAAGACAGAGACAGGCGTATCAGCCTTCAGCAAAGAAGTAACCAGGGGAGCCAGGCACGGTGACTCCTGTAATCCCAGCACTGTGGGAGGCTGAAGTGGGTGGACCACAAGGTCAGGGGTTTGAGACCAGCCTGGCCAATATGGTGAAACCCCATCGCTAATAAAAATACAAAAATTAGCTGGGGGTGGTGGTGGGCACCTGTAGTCCCAGCTACTCAGGAGGCTAAGGCAGGAAAATCGCTTGAACTGTGGAGGTTGCAGAGAGCCAAGATCGTACCACTGCACTGCAGCTGGACAACAGAGCAGAGCAAGACTCTGTCTCAAAAAAAAAAAAGAAAAAAAAAAGAAAAGAAAAGAAAACAATAGAAGTAACCAGGGGATGCTGTGTTTCAAAGCAAAAGGAAAACATTATCTCAAAAAGATCTGTAGGTAAAACTCTATCAATATAGAAAAGGGCCAAGAACTAAACATCTTATTTACATGTAAAGAAAGGGTGCTAATCCTTACACAGTTCTGAACTACTGTAGGATTGCAGTGTAAATTCAAAAGTCCAAAAAGTAGAGAAACACCTAAAATCCTATGATAATTCCCTATTCATTCCAAATTGGAATTAGTAGGAGGTAGAAAAAAAAAGTGCCCTCTTAGAGATGTTGTTCTTCAGACCAAAGCATGTTAGAATCCTAGAATCTAAATGTAAGAACTGGGAGAGAGCTTAATGATAATCTAACAGCCCTATTTTGCACATTGAAAATGTTAAGATTCAAGAGATACAATGAGTTCATGGCATAGCTGTTTCAAGAACCCAGATCTCCTGACTTCTCCTTCAGATGAATTTCTTCAACATCATAAACCACTTTTGCCTATAGATTTCTATACTTTTCTCCCAGATCAAAATATTGACAGGTTTTCTTGCTGACATAAGGATGGATTGAAGTACATGGCTCTTCATTTTCCATTATGAATCTACTTAGGGTTTCCATCACCCATGTGTATCATCCTATACAAATATCATTAGAATTTCTTTATTCCTGACCATTTCTTCCATCTTCATAAAAGCCAACCCCTTAACTTGGGTCATGTTTCTGGCACTGTTAGACAAAAGTTTATAGCAAGCAATGACAGACATTTCCAGGATTGTGGGTACAGTTTTCATTTTGAAGGAAGGATTTGGCATTTTGATGGGGAAAGTAGAGAACAAATTGAATCTTGGTTTCAGGAATGTCTCTGATCTTGTACTCCCAAGACTGGGACCCAGGAGAGACCTAGATGGATAGGCCTGGTGCTGGGAGAGGTTGAGTCAGAGACAAAAGCAGTCTCATTTACATTGACATTAAAAATTCAAAGGAAGACACTGGAGTTTGGGAGAGGGCAACCAAGGGAATGACATCTACCATATAAGCAAAAGCCTACAAAACAATGGCAGAGTATGACAGGTTTATGTGTCTTTTGCTCAATTAGTACAATTAAAAAGGACTCAAATACCAGTGGCTCACTGGGGCTGTATGTTTTATCATCAGATGTCTCTGTCCTAGATTTTGCCCAGCAATGAACTCAAAATAGTCGAATCCCATTGGGCAAACTCTTCCAAATGAAAGAGAGAAAGAACATTGTTAAATGATCAGCCATTTCTTTTACCACTGCTAGAAAAATCTTATATCCCTTCTCATATAAAGACCTCTTTAACTATTGCAAGCCAGTTCCACAGTGCACCCTATTCTAATTTCACTACATTCTGTTTTGTTATTGCTTTCCCCTTTTAATTCCCCTAGCATTGCTAGGCAACTCCATGTCATGTGGATAGCGTTTTTGATGACATTCTCTACCTCCGCGTAGAAATTTCCTCCTATTTCATTAAAAAAAAAAAAAGAAAAGCCAATAGACTTATTTCAAAGAAACTGAGCAGAACAAAAATATTCATAAATGACAAAATCTGAGGAGATTATATACCGATTTTTAAAAATCTGTTGAGAAAGAATTTAAATTTTAGCAGTTATGTTTTTGTAAAGAACTTAATAAGCACAACCTTTTCTTCCAAGTCATTTTGATTGAATCAATGCAAAAGAAATGTCTCTCCCTAAACAGTTTTCTTCAGTGTAGTTAATGAAAATCACTGTCTACCACACACTGCAATTACGTTTCCTAAGCTCTGTATTAATAGTAGAATTGTGGAAACAAGAACAAGATGAGTGGAGATATTATACCCCAAAACCACACCTAAGTGCAATTTAGGTTGGAAACAAAATGGTCTCAGGTATTGAAAAATAGATGCATTACCTCCCTTGGGTTCTCCAAGGCAGAGCTGGGAAACAGGACTTGACTACCTTTGTAGACTTAATGGCTTTTGACTGGATCTGTAAAATAATTCCTGCCAGTCTAATAGGAGTGAATGACACTGAGAAGTCAAGGACAATGGGACCACATTTGACCAAAGAGACAGAGACAACTGTCCCTGTTGTTTTAAGTCCTGTGGAAAGTAACTCCTTATGTCTGTTTGCACAACATATTCTCCATTTCTGAAATTCTAGAAAAATTTGTGATAATTCTTTTTACTTACAGGCATTCTGTCTTCACAGAACCAATGGGAAATGCATAGGACCTGGGAGTGTTTGGAGTAGACACAGAATCTTTTGTGTTCCTAAATTGGAAGCAATAAGTCCTTTCAGTTGTTAAAGGCTGCAAACTGCCTTTGGTCTTTCTGGTAATTTGGCCGTCATCTAACAGTTCAAATAAGAAGAAAAAGGATTGTGTGTTTTCATGCAATTTAGCTTGGAAAACCCAGAGCTAGAGTTCTTTCCTGCAAAAAGTACAATTTATTTGACATGAGTTACTGTGTTTGCACAGACAAGGCTATACCTCTTAGTAACGTACACTTGCAGTTCTCTGCACTAGCCAAAGGATCCTCTTTCATTTGTTCTGCCTCATTTCATTTGGAAATATGGGAACTCGTCTTCCTTGTGTTGTTCTTCTGTTAACATCTGGAAGCTCAGAGTTGAGAAGTAATCTCAACCCAGGAATCGTGCCCCTGTGAAAAGGATGGAGTATGCAGTAATGCAGAAATTAGAGCTTTAATCTAAACAGGCAGACACATGTATATCATACACACAATAGTAAACAACCACAAACCAAACATATCTTGGCAATCAAGATTATGTGGGCTGTGGGGAGCTGGAATTATCAATAAGCTAAACCACTTCTTTACTGTTCAATAAAAATAGGAATTCTCTTAACAACACGCCATAGCTCTTATCTTATTCCACCTCAGAGATATCGAATTCTAATGAGTGAAATAATGTGTATTCCAATGTGTTATGGGAAAAGTCTCAACTCCAGTAAACTAATATTTTTCTTCTTAAAGAATTTCATTTCAGGGACCTCATTGTGTGTGATTTCCTTTTTAAACAACTGGAGTCACTCTCTGGGGAAAAAAGGTTAATGGATTGTATTGAGAAAAGGGAGAAGAATAGAAATAAAAATGTATTACATCTTAAAAGTTTATATCTTAGAATGTTGCTATGCTGGTGATGGGGATTTGAATATAGTATCTTACAGAAAACCATTAATTTGAAAGTATCTTCAATGATTCACAAGTCACTAAAGTACATTTGGGAAGCATATATTTTAGGCCACATAACACAGAAATAATCTCTCAAGTGTTTCATTGACAGTTTGTGGGTTTAAAACTCACTTTTATGGAAGCCTTCTCCCTCCCCACCTTAGATTTCATCGTGCTCATCACTCTACTTCTCAGAGAAGACTGACATATTCTTAAAAGGTTTTCAGGAAAATATTATGAATTCCCTACATAAACTGGCAGAGTATTGAAGGCCTTGTTTCCTATAGCTAATTTAACTTTTCCTACAAAACGGAAATAAGGAGATTATTTACTCTCATCCATCCTTAGCAGTGATAGAAATCAGCTAATCACTTTATATAATTTAATAATTTCTGATATCGACCATACATTTGTCTCAAAGTGTAAATTCTTGACCAGTCTCTTCAGTTCACACATTAAGAAGTGTGTACATTGATTTAAAATATGAATGACAGGCTGGGCACGGTTGCACATGCCTGTAATCCCAGCACTTTGGGAGGCCGAGGCGGGCGGATCACAAGGTCAAGAGATCGAGACCAGCCTGGCCAACATGGGGAAACCCCATCTCCACTAAAAATACAAAAATAAGCTGGCTGTGGTGATGCACACCTGTAGTCCCAGCTACTTGGGAGGCTGAGGTAGAAGAATCACTTGAACCTGAAAGGTAGAGGTTGCAGTGAGTTGAGATTGTGCCACTGCACCCCAGCCTGGAAACAGAGTAAGACTCTGTCTCAAAACAATATGAAAAACAAAAACAAATAATTATAAAGATCTCTAAAAAAACAAAACACACACACACACACACACAGAGAGAGAGAATGAAACCTGAGGTTAGCCTAATGGTTAAGAACATGGGTTTTGGTGTAGAGGAAGCAATGTTTGAAATCAGGCTCTCCATTTACCTATTTTTCAGATAGATGTGGAATTGAGCTTCCTTTCTCCTTGGTTCCTCCGTGTATAAAATGGCAGTGATAATTGTATCCACCGTCACATAGCACCTAATACACGTGACATGCTTAGCCCAGGGGCTAGTGTACAGCAAATGCTCAGTCAAGACTAGCCTTCAAAATGATGAATATAAAACAGCTATTTTTTTATTCTTTTTGAATGAGACAAGTGTCTGGTGATTATGATTCAAAAAACAAATATATAATTGTAGAATTTTGCATTCCAAGAAGATAACAGGGCTAATATTATTGGCAGGTAAATATTTGCCCTTCCTAGAGTAACATTGCCTTACTTGCATGTGATTCAATCATTCAGGTCGCATTGTGTCTGTATGTTACCCTCAGAGTCCATGGCAGTGTTACAGAAAAGGGCTCCAGATCTAGACCCCAAGAGAGGATTCTTGGATCTTGCGCAAGAAAGAATTCAGGGAAAGTGTGCAGTGCAAAGTAAAAGCAAGTTTATTAAGAAAGTAAAGTGCTGAAAGTACAGCTACTCCGTAGACAGACTAGGACGTTCCTGAAAGTAAGAGGAGGAACGCATCCACTCTAGGTACAATGCTTGTATATGTGGGTACATGTGTTCTGCTATAAGGGTTTGTGATAAATGATTAATTTTCTTAATTACTATATTTTGCAAGAATCGATATTACTATCTTTAAAGCAAAATTAGGAATGCCTTTGTTCTCCAGATATCAGGATATCTGGACACCCCCAAGTTTGGGTTTGTTTAGTAAACATTATTAGTTTGTTCCCCTAACCATCAACATCTAGAGACAAGGAATGCGTAACTCTGTGGGAACGCAGCCCGGCAAGTTCCAGCCTCATTTTCCTAGCCCTCACTTAAAATGGAGTTGCTGTGGTTGGAATGCCTCTGACAGTAGCACTGTGGGTGATACAAGTGGTACAATATATGTCCTGACCTCAGGTCATAAGCTGCTAGCGGGAGATGATTTCAGTGACTGCAGGAATGGAAAGTCATTGATTGAAGCAACAGGATTGGAAATCATGACCGTGTTGCCCACAATGTTGTGAGTATGACATGGGAGTGAGTCATTCATGGGATGCGTTCTCTAAACAACCCTTCCATGTCCACTTCTGCCTCTTAAGTTTCTCTTCTTGCTGTTGTTAGACAACGCTATCAAGTTAATTTGCTTTCCTTTACCAGACACCTCTGAGCTGATTAATTCTAATCTCTGGTGTGGAAGAAACTGGAGAGCTTGGGTGTATTCTTTGTTTCTGTACTTAAGACTGAACTCGCGGTGCTTCTGAGGAATACGTGGAGTGGTTATTATCCTGGGAAAACAAAAGACTATTCATTAGGCATAGAGCACATGCACATTCAAAGGATAACTATTTTATTTTTGGTCAAGATACATTTTTATCTTGTTGCTAGGATGAAGTGATAAAAGACATTTAGCCCTAGTTAATTATCTGCCAGTAAAATGAAACATTGTTCTGCCTTTTCGTTTTTGTATTTAATTTACTACTTTCAGTACTATGTTGGCCTAAAGACATCTAAGCTGTCTCAAGATATGGAGGTACAGTTCCATGACATTTCTTCCTATCTGTCGATTTTGAAACTTCAAATGTGTGTGAGATACATGTGTCCTTACCGGAGTCCCCAGAGCTGTGGTCTAGAAGCCAGGCTATATATTGAATAAGGACAGCACCTTCAAGTCGTAGGTAGAATGGCACTCAGCCTCTTGTGTGATCTTGTAGCAGCCTGTGCTTCTGCTGTCATGACTGTTGTCACATTGGGCATTGTTGGAGCATGTTAAAATGTCTCCCTCTCCAGGGCTGGGCACGGTGGCTCACCCCTGTAATCCCAGCACTTTGGGAGGCCAAGGTGGGTGGATCACCTGAGGTCAGAAGTTCAAGACCAGCCTGGTCAACATGGTGAAACCCTGTCTCTACTAAATATATAAAAATTAGCCAGGCATGGTGGCGGGCACCTGTAATCCCACCTACTTGTGAGGCTGAGTCAGAAGAGTCACCTGAACCTGGGAGGTGGGAGTTGCAGTGAGCCAAGATCATGCCACTGCACTCCAGCCTGGGAGACAAGAGCGAAACAGTGACAGGCACATACAGGGTGCTCAATAATTGTCTTTCCAGAGAAATATGTCATAAACCTTATGACATCTTTGATCTGTTGCTTATGGTAGGGGACCTGTGGCAAAATAATAATACTAAAAAATAGAAATAATAGTAACACGATGTTAAGATGAAAGACCAAAATGCCTGTGATGGTATTAATACAAGTAAAGGGCCATGCAAATACTATATAACTAATAATGATAACAGTGTGTTATTCAAAATATGAGGGAGTATCTCATTGTTGAAGTATAGTTTTCGATGCTCTGATCCTGAAGTAGTAAGAGACAAGTGGAAAACATTCCCTTATGTAAGTGGAAGACTCACTTTTTCTAGTTGAAATGGCTTTCTGTCTGCTCGGGAGACATCAGAGTAAGAGAGGATACCTCAGCCAAATCCAGGCATCAGAGGGGTTGAGAAACTCTGGAAGTTCGTGGTTCTTTCAAGAAAACTCTTGAATATAGGAGAATATTACTTTTCAGGCCAGGCGCAGTGGCTCATGCCTGTAATCCAAGCACTTTTGGAGGCCAAGGTGGGTGGGTCACTTGAGGCCTGGAGTTCCAGACCAGCCTGGTCAACAAGGCAAAACCACATCTCTACTAAAAACACAAAAACTAGGTGGGTGTGATGGTGCATTCCTGTGATCCCAGCTACTAGGGAGGCTGAGGCACAAGTATTGCTTGAACTGAAAGATGGAGGTTGCAGTGAGCCGAGATCACAGCATAGAACTCCAGTTTGGGCGACAGAGCAAGACCCTGTCTCCAGGAAAAAAAAAAAAGAAAAAGAAAAAAGAAGTCTATTGCTTTTCAAGGGAGTTGGATTGCTTTGTTTCTCTCCCAGAGAACTGAGCAAGGCCCTGCATTACTCATGAAGTTGTATTGGAATAATTCTTTGGCACTTTGTCTACAAAGAATAGAATACTCACTTTCTCAGCCCCGATCATGAAGCGCTATAATGTGAAAAATGAGATACAAAGAAAGTGAAACATTGAACTGAAAAAGTCCCAGAAAACAGGCACCGAGACTGGGATGAGAAAATGATTCTACCAAAACCTAGTTAGCTGGTCATTTACTGCTTCTGTATGGTTGGGGATATGATAAACATCTTAGAGGGAGGGACTCTCACTTCCTTCTTGAATCTATTGATTCCAGTTGGTAAGCCGAGCATCCTACTACAGAGAACTTCCAAATGATTGAAGCAGTAAGGCTGAGTGGGGAGGCAAGCATTTGAGAACTGTATCAAATTCCTCCCCAAGTGCCCATCACCAGGTATGTTTGAGAACTGGCTGGAAATGGTAACCACAGCAGGATGTTGCTGATGGGCTTTGTCAGTGCGATAAGGAGCAATGGATAAAAAGTTCAGGGCCAGCTGTTGGTAGGCACCGGGCTGGGATTGGCATGGTGCTGAATGTTAAATACTATTCCAAAATTCTCTATTTTGTCCAGAACAAGTTAGGATCTTAGACTATGACTGTCACGCTTTTATTAAAAGTTGATCAGAAATAAAGCGTTTTATTTATTTTCCCCTCTCCATTTCTTCCCTCCTCTATTTTACATTTCTCTTCCTTGCACAGTGAAGTATATACCTTCAATTAGTTTGAAAATCCTTTAACTTTTAGTCTCCCAACAGGATTAGACCTGCTAAGAGTAACTAGTGTTTTCTATCTGATAAATAAGGGGATTATAGCAATAACTGCTGTCAGCATTTTTCTCGTTTAAACAAATAAAGCTGACAAATGATGAAGTTCTGTGCTGCTCCGTTATGTTTGGTACATGCAGAGCAATTATTCATCTGCTGCCAACATTAGTCTATCTACAACTAAACCATCCAACGGCCTAGAAAGCTTATTAGCATATCAGTATCATAGTCATATTTGTATATTCTCTAAGACTCTACTCCATAACAAAGGCTGATGGTTATAATTTGCACAATAATTTAAAGGGTTGGACTTTTCTGTGCTTATTAGAGTTACGCCAGTTATCGGGTACAATGCTACTCTTATTTATGACATGCCGTTTTTTTATTTGCCTGGAACTTCCACTCCCCTGTAGCATTTTCTGTGAACAAGTTAGCTGCCATCTCTGGAGATATAGAAGTAGATAGCCATTTCTGCATGAACACTGTTAGATGAAATTCAGTGGAGGAAGAGATAGGGAAGAGCATTTTTCTTAAAGTCACATTCCTTGGATATTTCTCATGTGTGAATATATCATATATATGTATGTGTGTGTATATATACACACTCATACTATTACATATGTGTATATGGGTATGTATACATGTATACTGCATATGTAAATGTGTATTTGTATGTGTATCATTTGATCAGTGAGGATTTGAGAAAGAATGTATTTAAAACATCTTATTCAACAGTTATTTCTTGTTATGTTAGGGGGAAAAGATAATAGATACAAAGAATTCATGATTTGCCAAGGCTTCTTTTAGAGGGGATGGTTTGATAAAACTGAAGACCTCGTGTTAGAAGAAGGCCTAATCTAGAGAGATAATATACCTTTTGTGAGATGGTCATGTCACTTGTGGCCTTTTAAAGAAGCTTGCCACTCTGATGCCACCGGTTGGGAAAATACTGTGTTTGGGAGCAGTTGTTTTATGTGCACTTTGCTCTGCTGATCACATGGGGAGCCTCTGCTGGTAACTGAGCCATCCTAAATTTGAAACCTTCACTTCAGCATTTTCCTTCCAACTATGTTTGCCTGAATGAGGGGTTGCAAAACCTCCTGACAAGAATGGGGTAAGACCAGATATAATCTTCATAGTGGGGTGCCCTGGTCCCTTGTTTATGCTTTCCAAAGCACAGTGTGCTGCTCTTTGTCTATGTGACCACGTTTTCTAGTTGGGGCCTTGCTGACCCTGTAGGGACCGCTCTGCCCAGGGCTGGCTAATTTTTAAAGAGATCAAACAACTTGCCTGTGAATTGGCCTTTCATATGCAAACCAAGCGATCCAGAGGCCACACCCCTAACTACCATTTCTATGGAACTCTTATACTCCAGACCACTGTTCTCCTGCCCTAACCCCAGGACTAGGGTAGCCAGGATGCCCCAGAGCCACTGACATAATGCAAGCTAGCCAATCCCAGTATATTGTTTCTTCACATGCAAACCACAATGGAAAGGCCCTTGGCCACATGTTCTCCCACCCCTTCTGCCTCCTGAAAGACCCCCATGCTTATCCATGTGGCTCTACGTGGCTTGCTGTGCCTCCTGTGTCTCGGGACCTTCATAAAAGTCACTTCCATGTATAAATCTATTAAAACACTTTATTTAAAAAAATCCTGGGTATTCTTAAAGTACCATGGTGCCAAGATTAAATCACAGCAAGTTTTGTGGTTTGGATTTGGACATTCCCTACTTTATAAACATGATAACCCTGAATCATTTTGAGATGGTGCTGGTCTTCATCTTCAAGCTGAAAAAAATCGATAGCTTTGATATTCTTATAAGATGAGGAAAGTGAAAAAATGAAAGTTCTTCCCATTAGCTTGAACCTATTTCTTTTTAATTAGTACATAATTTACATATTTTGGGGCACAAGTGATATTTTGATACCTTCATATAATGGCTAATAATCAAATCAGTATAATAGGAATATCCATCACCTCAAACATTTATGTTTCTACTGGGAATATTCAAATTCCTCTTTTCTAGCAATTTTGAAATATGCAATAGATTATTGTTAACTATTGTCACTCTACTGGACTGTCAAACACTGGATTTTAGTCCTTCTACTTAACTGTATTTTATTACCCATTCTTCAACCTGTCTTCTCTCTTCATTTCCCTTCTTGACCTTTGGTAACCACCAGTCTACTCTCTATTTTCATGAGATCCACTTTTTCAGTTCCCACATATGAGTAAGAATGTGTGATATTTGCGTCTGTGCTTGGCTTATTGCACTTATGACCTCCAGTTTCATTCATGTTGCTACAAATGACAAGATTTTATTCCTTTATATGGTTGAATAATATTTCATGGTGTGTGTGTGTGTATGTGTGTATATATATAAATATATATACATACTGCATTTTCTTCATTCCTTTATTTATGGATACTTGGTTGATTCCATATTTTGACTATTGTGGATAGTCTAATACACATGGGGTTGCAGATATCTCTTTGATATATTGATTTCCTTTTTGAGAGGATATATATGCCTAGTAGTGGGATGACTGAATCATATGGAGGATATAATTTATGTTTTTCAAGGAACCTTTGTACTCTCTTCTATAGTGACTGTATTAATTTACATCCCCAAAAATGGTGTATGAGGGTTCTCTGTCTCCACATCCTCTCTAGAATCTATCTTTTTTTGTCTTTTTGACAAAAAACATTTTAACTGGGGTGAGTTGTGGTTTTGATTTGCATTTCCCTGATGCTTAGTGATGTTGGCTATTTTAGAATATATTTTTTGGCCATTTGTATGTCCTCTTTTGATAAATGTCTATTCAGGTCTTGATCTTTTGCCCATTTTTAAATATTTTGTTCTGTTTTTTGCTATTGAGTTGTTTGAACTTCTCTTATATTCTGGTTATTAATCCCTTGTCAGATAGATAATTTGCAAATGTTTTCTCATTTTCTGTGGATTGTCTCTTAGTTGTTTATTTCCTTTGTAGTGCAGAAGCTTTTTAGCTTGATGTAATCCTATATTTCTATTTTTACATTGGTTATCTGTGCTTTTAAGGACTTATTAAATAAATTTTTGCCTCAACCAGTGTCCTGGAGAGTTTCTTCAATGTTTTCTTTGAGTGATTTCATAGTTTCATGTCTTAGATTTGTTTTTATTTCGATCTCACTTTTGTATATGGTGAGAGATAAGGGTCTAATTTCAATGTTCTGTATATGGATATCAAGTTTTCCCAGAACCATTTATTGAAGATACTATCCTTTCCTCAGTGTTCTTGATACCTTTGGCCTTGGCTATTCAGAGATTTTTATAGGTCCATACAAATTTTAGGATTGCTTTTCCTATGTTTGAGAAAGATGTCATTGGTATTTTAATAGGGAGTGTCTTGAATCTGTACATTGCTTTGTGTAGTATTGACATTTTAATAACATTAATTCTTGCAATCCATGAACATGGAATATCTTTACTTTTGTGTGTGTCTTCTTCAATTTCCTTCACCAGAGTTTTATCATTTTCTTTGTAGAGATCTTCCATATCTTTGGTTAAGTTTATTCCCAGGTATTTTTTTTTTGTTGGCGGAGGGGTGGGGGGTGGGGCTCGGGGGCTATTGTAAATGAGATTGCTTTCTTGATTTCTTTTTCAGATTATTCACCACTAACATATTTAATTGCTACTGATATTTGTACATAGATTTTGTATTCTGCAACTATACAGAATTCAGTTATCAGTTCCAATGTTTCTTGGTGGAATCTTTACATTTTTCTAAATATAAGATCAAGTTATCTACCAACAAGGCTAATTTGACTTCTTCCTCTCCAAATGGATGCCTTTTATTTGTTTCTCTTCCCTGATTGCTCTAGCTAGGACTTCCAGTACTATGTTGAATAAAAATATAAAAGTGGACATCCTTGTTGTGTTTCAGATTAAGGGAAAAGGCTTTCAGTGTTTCTCTGTTCAGTAGGTTGTTAGCTGTAGGTTTGTCATATATGGCCTTTATTGTTTGAGGTATGTTCTTTCTATGTATAGTTTTTTGAGGATTTTATCATGAAGGGATGTTGAATTTTGTCAAATGTTTTTCAGAATCTATTTAAATGATCATTTTTTCTTGTTTTTTGTTCTGTTAATATGATGTGTCATGTTTATTGATTTGCATATGTTGAAATATCCTCACCTCTCTGAAATCAATCCTGCTTGATTATGGTGAATAATCCTTTTGATGTGTTATTGAATTTGGTTTGCTAGTATTACATTGAGGATCTTTGCATCTGTGTTCATGAAGTATATGGGTGTGTAGTTTTGTTTTTGTTGTTGTTGTGTCTTTGTCTGGTTTTGGTATCAGGGTAATGCTGCCTTCATGGAATGAGTTTGGAAGTGTTCTCTCCTCTTCAATTTTTTTTGTTTTTTGAATTTTTTGAGACTTGTTTTGTGGCCTACCTTATGGTCCATTCTGGAGAATATGTTATATGCTGAAAAGATGAATGTGTCTTCTTGTAGCAGTTGGGTAAAATGCTTAAACACATTTCTGACCTTAAAGGTTATTGAATGCTTTTTTGATGAGACTCCACTTCTCAGAGTGTGTGTGTATTCTGCTTTAATAGGTCTTCCTGTTCTGCAATATAGGAGCTCTGAAATATTAAAGTCACTCTACCTTCTCCTACCTGTGTGCACTTGATGGATGTTCTCTCTTCCGCCTTTTCCTCTTTAAAGGAGCTCATCAACCATTTGCCCAGAGAGGAAAACATAAAGCAAGCCCTCTTCTCCAGAGTCTAGTGCCTCCCTTTAACCTGCTCAACTTTACTTTCTAATATGCATGCTCCACTCCAGCCTGCTTTCTGTCCTAACAAACAAAATAAATTAATGGCTTTAGAGGTACAAGTGGTTTTTGGTTACACGAATGAATTGTATAGTGGTGAAGTCTGGGCTTTTAATGTACTTGTCACTCAAATAGTGTACATTGTACCCTATAAGTAGTTTTATATCCTTCATCCTATCCAATCCTCCCCGCTTCTAGAATCCAGTGTCCATTATACCACCCCGTATGCCCTGTATACCCATGGCTTGGTTCCCAATTATATGTGAAAACTTGCAGTATTTGGTTTCCCATTCCTGAGTTACTTCATTTAGGAAAATGGTCTCCAGTTTCATCCAATATACTGCAAAATACATGATTTCATTCTTTTTTTATGGCTGAGTGGCACTCCACGATATAGGTATAATACATTTTCTTTGTCCATTTGTTGGTTGATGGGCCCTTAGCTTGATTCCATATCTTTGCAATTATGAATTGTGGTGCGATAAACGTACGAATTCAGGTATCTTCTTGATATAATGACTTCTTTGGGTAGATACCCAGTAGTGGGATTACTGGATCAAGTGGTAGATCTACTTTTAGTCCTTTGAGAAATCTCCGTACTGTTTTTAACAGAGGTTTTACTGATTTACGCTTCCATCAACAGTGTGTAAGTATTCCCTTTTCACCACATCCATGCCAACATCTAATATTTTTTGACCTTTTAATAATGGTCATTTTGATTGGGGTAAGGTGGTAGCTTATGGTGGTTTTAATTTGCATTTCCTTATAATTAGTAATGTTGAGCATTTTTTTCTATTTTTGTTGGATACTTATATATCTTCTTCTGAAAAACATTTGTTCGTGTTGTTTGCCTGCTTTTTAGTGGGATTATATGTCTTTTCTTGCTGACTTGCTGGAGTCCCTTGTAGATTCTGGATATTACTTCTTTGTGAGATGTATAGTCTACAAATATTTTCTCCATTCTATAGGTTGGCTATTTACTCTGTTATTTCTTTTGTTGTGCAAAAGCTTTTCAGTTTGTCTCATTTATTTTTGTTTTTATTGCATTTGCTTTTGGTTCTTAGTCATAAATTCTTTGCCTAGGCCAATGTCTAGAATAATTTTTCTAGGTTTTCTTCTAGAATATTTACAACTTAAGGTCCCACATTCAAGTCTCGAATCCATTTTGAGTTAATCGTTGTATATGGTGAGAGGTATCCAGTTTCATTCTTCTGCATTTGGCGATCCAGTTACCCAGCACCATTTATTGAATTAGGGTGTCCTTTCCCCAGTATATGTTTTTGTCTGCTTCTAAGAAACTTTTTAAAAACCTTCCTTTATTTCCACTTTCTGTGACATTCTTCCCTCTTGCCTTTGCCTGCCAACTCTGCCTTTTCCTGGCCTTTGTCCCCCCATTCATATTTCTTCTTTCATTAAAGTATAAAGAAAGACAAAACAAAGCAGCAGGAACATCATCATCATCACCTTTAAGGCTTCCTTTCTCCTATTTGATTTAGGAGTCGGCTTTCTGGACTAATAGTCTCTGACAGGGAAAACACAGTGTTTTTGTACTTTCACAAATAGGGGAAACGTGAGTTACCAACTGTCATCAAGATGATTTTCTGTTGTGTGGGTTCCTCCTACAAATTTGGAAAGTGTACCTCAAACTGCACATGGTGACTTATGTGGCCATGACCATCTCTCATCAGGCACTATAAATAACATGTTATTGATTGGGTGGAAGGGAACGTTTCCACAACCTGACTAATCCTACACCTTCATTCTTGTTTTCTAAATCCTGAAACCAAGATATAATCATGATCCACCTCCTCCATCGAGACTTCTGGACTCATTTTGATTGTAGTGACGCTTCTATCCCCTGAATTTCTTTTGGACTTAAAGGAAAAAGCATAGTTAGGTACTTAATTTAAAAAATAGTTCCATGTATTAACCTTATTGCCACAATTAAGTGTAAGTACTAAAATAAAGGGACAGAATTGAATCGTTAAGAGGCACCTGAACATAGTGCTGGTTTTGGTGTAAGACCACTAGGCTCACACACCGGACCCTTCATTTACAAACTGTGACTGTGGACAAATAACGTAGCCTCTCTGAGTCATAGTTCTTTCCTCTGCAAAGTAGGGACACCATAGCATGCACCACCACAGAGTACCGTGGAAATGTAAAGAGCACATAGGTTCAAGGCTTATCTTGACACGAGGCAGTTAGGTGGAATTCAATAAGCATCCCCTTTTTTTCTCCCAACCTGCCCATCCTAGAGAAAGGCACAACCTCAGAGAATGTGTGTTGGATGGAGAGGACATGGCTGGCTGTGAAGGCTGCTTCCCTGTTTGTGATGAGTTAACTGGTGAGGCAAGTGAGGTGCCCCTTCCATCATTGGTACAGGGCGACTGTTCATCCCCAAGAAAGAAAGGTTGATAGTCCTTGGTCAAAGGTGGAGAAGAAGCTCACGCTCTCCAGTTAGAAGCACCAAACAGTTTGTTTAATTTTAGAAGGAGGATGTAAAGTAACAACAACAACAAAAAAAAACCATTAAAAGGTTATGGTCTTATAGCTGCATCTCAGTTCACTGCTGTGCCCTTAGCCACTCTTTCTATAAAAACCCCTCTTTCTTCACCACCTCATACCATTGCTATGGGGACCTCCCTGGGTTCTCTTCTCAGGGCTTTAAGACTAACTTGGTTTATGTGTACTGCTATGATATATCAATTAAAAAATACAGAGAGGCAAAAAATATTTTAAGTGAGGGATATCCCAGTTACTCTGATCTGATCATTACATATTGTGTGCATGTATCAAAATATCATTGTGTACATGTATCAAAATATCACGTGGCTGGGCAAAGTGGCCCACACCTCTAATCCCAGCATTTGGGGAGGCCAAGATGGGAGGATTACTTGAGGCCAGAAATTTGAGACCAGCCTGGTCAACATAGTGAGACCCCCATTGCCAAAAAAAAAAAAAAAAAATTTCAACTTGTCTCCTCTTTGTGCTCATTCCTTCTTTCGGTCCCATTGGCTTCGTTGTCCTGAGCCTTTGATGCCGATGCCTTGGTCCTGCCTCAGATTTTCAGCCTGGTCACCCCATCTGCAAATGTTCACTGACTCCTCTTTCTTCTAAGCCAGACTGTTACAATGACCCAACCCAGCTGCCACACCCAGAGATAGGGGCGCTTAGAACAACTTGGAACTGTGTCCCTGACATTGGTTTGTGGAGGCCTCTTTGGCTTGTAGAATCCCAGCAATTAACATTGTGTAAAATCTATGAGGAATGTAGTAGCAAAGAAAGACAAACAGCGCTAAATCAAGGTACTGTGAGAACTATTCTATTTCATGGGAGCCACAGTTGGTTGATGATACTTTACATGTGTGCTTTCCAACCTAATCAGCTCTGGAAATTTAATTAGCAGTAATATATTACTCTCAAAGTAATTAGAAACCTTGTCTTGATTAAAAACAGGATTGTTTAATTAAAAAGAAAAGGTTTGGCTAACCTTTACTTTCTGTTTGAGAAATGCAACGGCCTCAGCTGATTTGTCTCTTATCTCTCCCACGATCAGGCTTGAAGGTCCGCGAAGTGTTCATCAACGTTACCAGGCAACAGGTGGAGGACTTCCACGGGCCCGAGGACTATTGGTGCCAGTGTGTGGCGTGGAGCCACCTGGGTACCTCTAAGAGCAGGAAGGCCTCTGTGCGCATAGCCTGTAAGTACATTGTGGGTGACCTTGTCTTGTAGGACCACAAATGAGAGTTAAGTAGAGCTGAAGAGAGGCTTTACAGATGTCAGATGCTTCTACAGAATGTCAATGAGAGGACTTAAATTTACTCTTCTAAAATGGTGTTTTAAAATGGTTGATAATTTCCAACCAGCTGTGGCACAGTGGCTCATGCCTGTAATCCCAGCACTTTGGGAGGCCAAGGTGGGAGGATCACTTGAGATCAGGAGTTCGAGACGAGCCTGGACAACATGGCAAAACCCCGTCTCTACTAATAATACAAAATTAGCCAGGCGTGGTGGTGGTGTGCATCTGTCATCCCAGCTACTTGAGAGGCTGAGGCAGGAGAATCGCTTGAACCCAGGAGGTGGAGGTTGCAGGGAACTGAGATCGTGCCACTATACTCCCACCTGGGTGACAGAATGAGAGAGACTGTATCTCAAAAAAATAAATAAATAAGTTTGATAATTTCCTTCAGAGTACATTCAGCAAATCAGTTTGGCTAAGAGAGTCTGCCTAGATGGTCAGAGTGCAGGTGGCTCAACAATGCCAGGGAAAACCTGTTCCTGAGAGAATGAAATTCACCCAAATGGATTCTACTGTTCACCATCAATGACAAAGTTCAAGGGACACTTATGGGAAAAGTTGAGCAATGACTGTTTACTTTCCAGCAAATCTGCAAAAATACTACATTAAAGATATTATGGCATTTTTATAGTCTACTGTTCAATCTCTTCTCTCTGAATCTTAAAACACAGAAATGGGTTTTAAAACTGCATTAGTTTGACCCAAGTAGGACTAAAAAAAAAAAAAAAACACACACACTTGGAAAAAAGTATGAAAGAAAGAAAATTGCTTTTCAGAAGAGACCAAGATTTCTTTATCATATTTCAGCATTAGTGTTTTTATAATTTTTAAAAAGTTTCATAAATACACAAACTTTTTTTCTCCTCCTTGAAAATATCCTCAACCCTCCCCACTTACATTATTCCACCTCTATGGATCCCCATAAAACCTCCTTTGTGTGCCTGGGACTGCAAAATCACCTCCAGAAAGAAATTGGGAGATGGGGGAAGAGATGGTTATTGCTGTTTTATTCAAATACCACCTTTTAAGAGCGTCATGAAGAATACAGGGCGAGAAAGATTTACTTGAGGACTCAAGTAATTTTTCATAGCAGATGTTGATGGTTTAGGGATTAAGAATAGGAGTGAAGTGCTATTTGCAGAGACATTTATGTTTCCTGGGAAATGAAATCTTCCTCTTAAAATACGCCTGTCACCTTCATTCTGACGATTTGGGGGGGCCCTCTCCTGGGTGTTGCCTGAGTTCTGATAGGCCAGGGAGAAGAGGTCACCTCATAAGTCAGGCTCTTGATGTGAGAGCCATGGGAAATATTTTCCTATAGTTATTTAGTTAATTAATTTTAGCCAACAATTATTTTATGACTTTAAAGTAGCAGGCCAGCTGAGAGAGGGAATATGTTTGCATTTAATCTCCTTTTAACAAGTTCATGTCTATGCTCCCAGCGTGGTGTCAGTCAGACCTGCCAGGGCATCTGACTTGAGTCAAGATAAAATAGGTAATTTCGAGGCTCTATCTGCAAAACAGCAGAGGGGATTTCAACATACGTCCCCTCAATTGTTTTCTGCTCGCCCTCACTTTTTCCTTTCCTGTTCTTTACTTCTCTGAGGCCCACATGACCTATACTCTGAACTACTGTAAATAGCATCTCCCTGATCTCTGCACACGCCCGTCCTCCCCATCTCCATCCTTCTTGCTCACTTAATTCTTCATTACCAGTGGCCCGCTAGAAACTTCCAGGGGTTTTGTCCAGGGAAAAACCTTGTTTTTGCTTTCAAAATGTTGCAAAGAATGGCTCAAATACACGTTTGTTAGTTTCCCGTTGCCATTCGTGGTGTACAGTATTCTCTGTCCTTCTAAACACTTTGCTCTTCTGCATGTCACCCTCACATGTTTGACGTGTGCCTTCGCTCCTGCAGTTTCTACTTTCATACATGCGTCACATGGGGAGGAACCCAGACTCCAGAGTCCTGTTGGTTTCCAACTTCTGTTCCACTACTTAGTTTAGTGATGGTAGGAAAATTATTTCATTTATGTGTCTTAATGTTTTCATTGATAAAAGGGTGCCTAGTTCATAGAATTATTTTGATAGCTAGAGGTAAACTGTATCTAAAACTGTGCCTGGCACATGTGAGCATTTATCAATCATCAGCTATTATTTTATGATATATTTGATTCTCCACTACCATCTCTCACTTGCAGGTGTATTAATCCTGACTGAAACAAATCAAATTAAAATTTTAGTAACCTAGTAATTTTTCTATAGATTATGGATATGTGGATTCTATAAAAATTTATTCTGGGTCAGTCCTACGTCCCCAACTCTCTCAGGCATGAGAGAATAAACAATGGTAAAAATAGAAAACACTTAGGCTGGGTGCGGTGGCTCACGCCTGTAATCCAAGCACTTTGGGATGCTGAGGTGGGCGGATCACCTGAGGTTGGGAGTTCAAGATCAGCCTGACCAACATGGAGAAACCCCATCTCTACTTAAAAAAAAAAAAAAAATTAATTAAAAATTTAAAAATACAAATAAAAAAATTAGCCGGATATGGTGGCATATGCCTGTAATCCCAGCTACTTGGGAGGCTGAGGTAGGAGAATCACTTGAACCCAGGAGGCAGAGGTTGCAGTGAGCTGGGATCACGCCATTGCAGTCCAGCCTGGGCAACAAGAGCAAAATTCCATCTCAAAAAAAAAAAAAAAAAATATATATATATATATATATATAGAGAGAGAGAGAGAGAGAGAGATGGCATTTGCTATGTTGCCCAGGTTGCTTGAATTCCTGGCCTCAAGCAGTTTTTTCTCCGCAGCCTCCCAAAGTACTAGGATTACAGGCATGAACCACTGAGCCTAGCCCCAGAAAACACTTTTCTATCACTTCCCACCTTTTTAGAATCATAAAATATTTTTGTGGTAATAAGCTCTCAAGTTGAATAAAAATATGTCTGAATATTATTGAAGCCTATATTATCCAATGTACTTAATATAATCTCTAATATTTGCAACACATATTTAGTTTCTTATGTAGCAAGTGAGAGGCTTTTTAATTTATTTAAAATTATTTATGCAAGTCAAGACATGATTTGTCATTAAATATTGCATTTGACTTGGGGACCAGTGTACATTAAAATGTAAATTGAAATTTAACTAGTGTAATGGCATCAAAAGTCAGGGGGGTGGGGGAATTGCCTTTAGGACCTTGCTTAGAATTCTTTTGATTTGCTTGCAGGGAAAAGAAAAAATGCACTTTAGAAAAAAATGTCTTTCATGTTATATGGGGATGAGAGAGATTTCTGGCTGCTATTTGTAAGCACTTTCCTGCAAGTGACACACTGTGCGTGAGGATAGTCTTTATTCCCAATAAATGAAAAGCTAAATTGGATATAATTCACTATGTTTCTTCTTTTTAAGATTGGTTTTTGAAGTACTAGAGACATCTTAATGTGCTAAATGAGGATTTGATAGATGAATGTAGCTTGTGAATCTGATGACAATCATCTTGAGGGGGCTTTGCAAAATTAGTATCATTTTAATATTGTTCATTAAATTGTTCGAGTTCACCATCAGAGCTCCTTATGTTTCCTGCATTTAACCAATTATCCAGCAAGAATTACCAATTTTAAAACTGCCATGGGCTGGATGCAGTGGCTCACGCCTATAATCCCAACACTTTGAGAGGCCGAGGCCGGTGGATTGCTTGAGTCTAGGAGTTCGAGACCAGCCTGGCCAACATGTTGAAACCCCGTCTTTACAAAAAAATTACAAAAATTAGGCAGGCACAGTGGCATGTGCCTGTGGTCCCAGCTACTTGGGAGGCTGAGGTGGGAGGATTGTTTGAGCCTGGGAGGTGGAGGTTGTAGTGAGCTGAGTTCGTGCCACTGCACTCTAGCCTGAGTGAGACTCTGTCTTAAAAAAAAAAAAAAAAAAAAAAAAAAAAAAAAAAAAAAAAAAAAAAAAAAAAAAACCAAACACACACACACCAAGCAAAAAACTGTGAAAAACTGCGTGGGCTAAACCTCTATGGTATCTGGGACAGTTCCCCTGAGGGATCCATTGACCCATAGGGTCTTGACATGATCACCTTAGCTATTGTTTACAAAAACACCAGGAAGCTCATTGGAATTATACCACTTAGAGATCATTTGATTTTAAAGGGAAATAATATAAAGAAAACATAATTTAAATAATGCATATATTCACTGAAGTGGATTTCCATGGGATATTAAGTTAAATATACAGAGTCCTAGCTTTCACCCCAGGCTTTCAGGTTGAGAATGGAGAAAGGACCTAGAAAGGTGTGTTTGTATCAAGTTGTATCCAAGTGATTCTATGATCACCTTTGAGATGTCTTGCCCAGAAGCAGTGTTTCTCAAACCTTAATATGCATGCAAATCAACTACGATCCTATTAAAATGCTGGTGATTCGGTTAAAATGATTCAGTATGGCTGGTATGAGGCCTGCAATTTTATATTTCTAATGAACTCCCTGGATATGTACGGATGCTGCCAGTGGGTCTGTGGACCATAGTTTTAGTAACAAGACCCTAGAATATGTTTCTGAAGCACTATTTGGAGAGTGTTGATTTAACCATTCCCCCAAATTCCTCATTTAACAGCTGGGAAAGTGATGTTTCAAAAGGCAAAAGGTTAGGTGAGCTGGATATGTTGGTGTATCCCTGTAGTCATGGCTACTCAGGAGGCTGAGGCAGGAGGATCCGTTGAGCCCAGGAGCTTGGGGCTGTTACGTGCTATGATCACACCTGTGAATAGCCCCTGCCCTCCAGCCTGGGGCACACAGCAAGAACCTATCTCTTAGGAAAGAAAAAGAAAAGAAAAAAAGTTAGATGACCAAAGGTCACCCAGCTGATAGCAAACATGGAACCAGGTCCTAAATCTTTTAAACTCTCACCCTGAGTGCTGTTGGCACTAAGGTATGTTGATCCTTTTCTGTTAAATGGGAGTTTAAAAAACATAATGAAAAAAATTCATGTACATTTGTGTGTTTCCTTGAGGAAAGCTATAATAGCTTTCCTTTCTTACTCTGTTTAAGAGCAAATTGTATTCCTCCTCATGGTCCAGTTGTGTGTGTGTGTGTACACATGCATGCACACACATTTTGTTTAAGGAGCCAAAGTGCCTGTTATCTTAAACTATTGTTTTTTTCCTTAATAATTCCACACTGTGTCAGGAAGATGTTGGCGGCTGTCCAACTGCCTGGGGCTGGAAATTGAGGAGGCCTAGTTTCAAAAGTGATTTGATAAAGGTAAAAATAAATAAATAAAACCAACCTACATTTACCCCACAAAATTGGCAGAAGTCTGTCTCTAGGGAATGACTCCCACGGGCCTCCTCTCGTTTGTGTGGTTCAATAGAGCCAGAGATAGACGGGCACGCCATGGCATCTGTTACTTCTGCTGCTGGACGGTTGTCAAAACTAGGAATATTCAATTATTTGTAGTTGTTTATTTCATGTGTGAACATTTGGCTGCCTAGCCCTTTATTTTCTTCCCTGTTTTTCTCCTTCTTCTTCATCTGCTTATAAAATGTTGGACCTGTACCACTAACCCTTGTCCGGGCAAACTTTTCTTAACACCTGGGCCTTTTCTCCCATATGATTGTTGGGATTGAAGAAGAAAGGGAATGTTTGCCTCTTTTAGTCAAGCCTGTTATAGTAAGTTAGCCACTTGAAAGAAAACACAGCAGAAAACCACTATTTTGTTTGTTTGTTTTTTAATGTATAAAATGTGATACATCCTGAATATAATTTAAATATGCTGCTGATTTAAGACACCCCTAAAATATCTATGCAATTGTGCCAAGAAGGAGTAAAGAAATTAAAGAGAATTTCATTCAAAAGCTTTGAAACTCCCATAGTCAAAGCAGTATTATTTTCATTTGCTTTTTGAAGGGTAAGCATTTTTTGAAAATGATGGAACAGAGACATCAAATGAAACCTCAATTATGGATCTTGGCTTCATGGCTGATAAATAATTTTACTTACTAATAACTGTTAATAGCCCTCTGCTACCCACAAATTTAAATATGTAAATAAATACATCTAGGCACATCTTCCTGGTTTACAGATGCAGCCTTCCTGTACATTTCCATTCTTATCTCCAAAGATATCCCTACAAGTGTTCTTTGTCCCCTTGAGTGGCATGACCTAGATGCTTAGAGTCTGGGATGCGGGACTCGCTTTCCCCCTCCTTGACTTGCTTATCTATTTTTTCCTCCTTGGAACATATTCTGTGGCCCATCTCACACTCCTGTCTCTCCCTAAATCCAAGGGCCGTCTTGCATGCTGTTTCCTTCACAAAACCTACTTTAGCAAATCCCCTATCACTTGTTTGATCTCAGCAGCCTCACATACCAAGTAAGTCATTAAAAGGAATGCTCTCTAGCATCCCCAGCTTCAAAATTTCGTAAATTCTAAGGATCTAACTCTGAGTTTTCAAAGCATCTATTTAGTACTTCTACCACACTACTTAAAATACCCCAAATGATAGTTATTTTGAAGGTATTTGTGGATTTATGTCCCTAGTTAGTTTATAAACTGCTTGAGGATTCAACCTGCATTACTCTCTTTTTCTTAACTCCCTAGCCTAGTACACAATCTTACATATTACCTTTGTTTTGTAAATGTATTTGGCTTGAAAAGCAACCCTACCAGTGTAGGATATGGCTCTAGGAAAAGAGGTTTGTTAGCTGTAGGTCATGATTGTACCATGGAGCTAACATGGCATCTGGCTTCTTAGTGAATTCATAGCTTACACTGACAGAGAAGGGTCATCTTTGTCCTTTCTTGTTTGTGCACTCCTAGCAGTACTACAATGAAGCCATTCTAGAATGGGAATGGAAGTTAGGAAGCATAAGATTCACTAACTCTGTGTTGTTCAGTATACAGCTCTGGAAGAGGTCTAAACTGCCAATAATACCTCCACTGCTCCCTTCCTTTCTGTTCAGAATGTGGATATATTCCCATAGCATGGAACATAATATTAAGACCAATGCTCAACACTTGGTATAAATCATACAGAAGCTTGAAACTCTCCTTCCTCTCCCATGGAAAAAAAGTATCCAAAGCCAAGAAACAATATTATTCTACTCTGTGAATGCTCAGTCCTTTTCCTTGGACTGAAATTAATGTATAGGAGTACTATTGCAGGGGATGAAAAAGTTTGGACCTCCAAATAAAGTTGTGCATCTAGCCAAGTAATAGCATCTAGCCAAGTAAAAGGATGTATGTTGAAATACAGCTCCTCTCCTTCAGGTGGATGCAATCACATTCCGGACTATGCATTCACTAGCCAAGATGCCAGTCACTCTAGAATATGATTTCATCCACCTGAAGGAAAGGAGGCTAGTTTTTCCGGGCACATAGGTACTGTTTTCTCACCAGGCCTTGTGCCTATGGGTGTCCAGTTTACACAAAGTTACCACATAGACTTTTTGCAGCAGTACCATGTACGTGATTTACAGGACCCAGTGCAAAATGAAAATATGGAGCCCTTTGTTCAAACGTTATTAAGAGTTTTGAGCAATCAACAGCAAGAGCATTAAATCAAGCGTGGAACTCTGTGCAACTGCATGGGTCACACACCCATGAAGTTGGCTCTGAGTGACAGTAATGGCGATGGTTCAAGAAATCATTTCAAATATGCAGTCGTTACATAAAAAGCAAATAATTGGCCTAGAAAAGGTAGGTATGAATTCAAAGCGTCTGATGTAGAATTGGGACAGGATTATTCTGTTTGATCGAATGCCAGAGGCAGCATCACATGAGCTGAGTTTTAAGGTCACACATTTGGGGTTGAGCTAACAACTAGAAATGCCCATTGATGAGACAGTCTTCCTATGGCCACAGCTCCCTATAACCTGTACATTGACAGGCAAGGAATACATATCTAACAGCGATACTGGGGAAGGAATCCTGCATTCAATAAGTAGGTGATGTATGAACTAACAGAGTTTTATTGTTTGTTTGTTTGTTTTTTTGGAGACAGAGTCTTACTCTGTCGCATAGGCTGGAGTGCAGTTGTGCAATCTCAGCTCACTACATGCTCCACCTCCCAGGTTCATGCCGTTCTCTTGCCTCAGCCACCTGAGTAGCTGGGACCACAGGTGCCCACCACCACGTCCGGCTAATTTTTTTATATTTTTAGTAGAGACAGTGTATCACTGTGTTAGCCAGGATGGTCTCGATCTCCTGACCTCCTGATCCGCCCTCCTCAGCCTCCCAAAGTGCTGGGATTACAGGCGTGAGCCACCGCACCTGGTGACTAACAGAGTTTTAAAACGTTTAACGTAATTTCAGACTTTCAGAAAAGTTACAATATATACAAAGAATTCCCTTAAGCCCTTCACTGAGAATTTTCAAACATTAACATTTTACTACATTAGTGTGATCTCTTTCTGTGTTTATTATCTATATGTTTGTTTATATAGAGAAAATTAAATTTTTTTCAGAACTGTTTTAGATTAAGGTGCAGATAGGATACCCCTTGTTCGTAAATGCTTCATGGTGTATGTTTTAAAATCAAGGACATTTTCTGACATAACTAATATCATTATCAATAATTTGACAAAATACTATTATCTATTCTAGGGGGCTTATCGTAGTTTATCAGTTGTGCAATAATGTCCTTTAATAACAAATTCCTAGATCATGTGTTACATTCAGTTGTGAAGTCAGTTTAGCATTCTTTAATCCGGATGGGTCCCCGGTCTTCCTTTGTCTTTGATGATGTTGAGTTTTTGGAGAGTGAAAGTTCATTGTTCTATTTACTGCCCCTCAATTTGAATATGGGAAAAGGAAACAGCACCCCTGAAGGGGCTCCCCCTTGCCAAATCTGGGACAACTTGAGCATCAAAATAAATGATAGCAAAGATTGTAGCTCATGAAATAAGAATCTGTGGATCTATACTGATATTTTAAAAGATGAATGAATGAATGAATGAACATATAAGTAAATGGTGCAAGGGAGAGCTCTTTCTTATTGTAAAGACATCTGTAAAATATGAATTGATGCGCACAAGCATCAGTGTGGAGGCTAAAACTAATGGGTGAAAGTTTCAGGAAAACTGGATATTTATATAATCTGGATGTATCACTTCACAAGATACTTATTAATTATAAAGGGTCAACTAGATAATAGCATTGCAAAGGAAAATCCTGTAATACACCACTTTGATCAAATAATCAATGTTAACATCACCAAAAATGGGTCAAATCAACAGTATGTGTCTCCTGATGTGATACGCCCAGGAGACTATATCACTTCAATGATATCCTTAGAAAAATGTGACCTGGCGCAGTAGCTCATGCCTGTAATCCTAGCACTTTGGGAGGCTGAGGTGGATGGATCACTTGAGGTCAGGAGTTGGAGACCAGCCTGGCCAACATGGCGAAACCCCATCTCTACTAAACATACAAAAATTAGCCAGGTGTGGTGGTACCTTCCTGTAATCCCAGCTACTTGGGAGGCTGAGGCAGGAGAATCGCTTGAACCCGGGAGGTTCAGGTTGCGGTGAGCAGAAATTGTGCCATTGCACTCCAGCCTGCAGCACAAGAGTGAAACTCTGTCCCAAAAAAAAAAAACAAAAACAACAAAACAAAAAAAAACGAAAAGAAAAAAGAAAAAATGTCTAATCTGTGTTTAACCAGAGGAAGGTATTACACAAACCTGTGTTGAGGAACTTTTAAAGTAATAGTTCATTTAACTGTGTTTCTCAAAATGCTGTCTACATATGGAATACTGCTTGGTGTTCCAGGAATATAAGAAGCCACCAGATAGACATGGCATATCTTTCTGAAGCATGAATTATATTCCCCTTTAGATCTGTGAAAACAGAACATGGATACAGTATGGAGTGAAATGCAAAAACTTGCATGAATTTTGAAGATTTAATTTGAAACTTCAAAGTTACTTTGTGCCTGCCACATCTTTTTAGGTTCCATCCGTAGATGGCATGGGGTTAATCAATTTTCTCCTTTTTTAGTAGAAGCATTTTAATAGGCAGTGTGAGCAACACTGAACTGTAAGAGACTCTGGTTCTAGGAACAGAGAATGACTTGTGTGTAATTAATATAAGCTGTGCTACTTTTGCTTAATTAACACATGCACAGTGAAGAGCACCAAGACGGGAACCATGAAGGCAGAAGCGTATTCCACATCTTACTGTGGATGGTGAAAAAGACAATTTCCCCAAATAGTATTCCTTCATGCTATTTATTGCCAACCATTATTTTACCAAGAAGAATTTGCAGAAATATAGCTACCACCTTTGAAGGAAATCGCAACTTAATTCAGTCTGCCATTCTGATGGTGAAATTCACCATAAAATTTCCTGGAAGATGGCCATTTCCATAAAAACCTCAGTAAAAGTTTATCAGGGGAGAGGATATAGATTTTATTTCAGTTCAACTCTCATTTTCTCCACTAAAGGAGCCTTCTGACAGATAATACAAAGAGCTGATAAGCAAAACAAACAAAAATCTTACCTTAGTTAATCTTTGGGGATTCTTTGAGCCTAAGAATGTCATCTTAGATTATTTCACATCCTTCCACCAGCTAAGTAAGGATGAGAAGGTGCATTCCAGAAACTTGCCAAGTGGTAAAAGAATACTAACTAAGGTGTAACAGTATCAGGTATCCATGAATAATTATCTAGCATGTTCTAGGCAGCATCATAATTAATAAAATATTGTCCCTTTCTTTGAAGAGTTTATAATCTAATAAGGGAGATACAAACAAGTGTTTTCATGGGACCTGGTTGGTGGTAGGCACAATATATTTTAGGAGCCACCAACAATGACAATTTACTGATCTTTGAGGCCTAAGATACACTTCCTGAGTCAATGTCTGAGCTAAATCCTGAGGAAGAAGGAGGAGTAACAATTTAGAGAGTGTGCATTCCAAGTAAAGGAAAGCGTTTGAGTCCAAGCACAGGATGGAACATCACATGACCTATGTGGGAAAGCAAGCAACACAGTACTTGTAGTGAATGAATCGCAAGATGGCAGAAGATGGGGCTACCAAAGAGAAGTGGACAGGCCAAATTATGGAGTGTGTTCAAATTCTCTGCCAAGTGTTTAGATTTGTCCAGAATGTAGTCTGGAGCCATTGAAATGTCATAGGCAAGGCAGTGATGCAATCATATGTTCCAAACTCTCAACCCTCCCATTCACTGCTGTTAGAGATTTAAGGGGAGCAAGAGTCAAGGCAAGGAAGCTTCGCACCAATCTTTGAGAGTGTTGATGGGGTCTGAACTTCTGCAGGCATAGCATAGGTTGAAGAGGAAGGTAGAAGTGTGAGGATTCAGGAATGAAAAATTGGCTAGAGTTTATGGCTGCTTAGAAGTGGAACTAAGGAGAAGTAAGAGAGGAGTTTGGGGACTCCTCCCAGTTTTGGACTTGCCAGGTTTCTGGCTCAAATGATTCCATTAAGTAAGTTATGAACAGAGTAAAATAAACCAGCTTGAAGAATGAGATACTGATTTTAGTTTTTGATCATGTCATGTGTGATCTACCTGTGGAATAGTCAATGGACTGCTTTCATTATGCTGTTGTATTTATGAGCTGAACCTCAAGGATGTAAGAGCAGAATCAAAAATACAGGATTGAGAGTCACTGGCAAGTAGGTGGTAGTTAGGTGAGTAGAAATCTGTCAGGAAGATAGAAGGAGCAGGCTGTTATGAGAACTAGCTGCATTTTTTTCTGTACTACACAATCTCCACCTTAGTCCTCAGCTCTCAAATTGCTGATGAGGAAAGGAAAAAAAAAAAAAAAAAAAAAAAAAAAAAAAAGCAGAACATGAGTGAAAATCTATAAATGGTCAAGCGGTGAACACAGGAGAAGGATCCCATGAATAGGACTGAGAGAAAAGTAAAAAAAAAAAAAAAAAAAAAAAAAAGGTAGAATAGGCACTAGGAGACCCATGAAGGGAGTAGGGAAAGATTTATGAAGGAAGAAATGGTCAGTGGTGTCAATGTGATCTGCCAATTGGAGTAAGAAGTGAGAAGTTTTGTTACGTTTGATGTGAAGGGCTCCATTGACTTGCACAAAACAACGTAATGAGCCAGGGTGATAAGAGATTAGTGTGGATGTAGGAATCTATAGGAGAGGAGAAGCAGAGATGATGTAGACAACTCCTCCCCAAAATTTGAGTAATGGGGGAACAGCAGGATCTATAGCTAGAGTCAATGATTTGAGGCATAGATGGGAATTTAATATCAGCATGAAGATGAAATGGCTTGTATTTTTAAAAAGTGTACAGAGGGAATAGGAGTTACTGAGTGAGGAAATAGAGGTCAGAAGAGTTTGAGTTCTGGGACCAACTGTCCGGTTTTGTGCACCTTCAGAGTGACTCCTGATACCAGCTACACATGAGAATCACATGGGGAACTTCTAAAAATTAAGACTCCTGGGTCTCACTCAAGACCTTTAGAATCCTCATCTCTGGAAGGAGGGCTTGATTTTACTGTCTTCTAGTTTTCCTTCTTCTCACTGACCACAGTTGAATTTTCTGTCTATATTCCTTCTCTTCCCACCTCTAAGTATTGTAGAATTCTAGATCTCCATCTTGAGGCCTCTTCCCTCCATAATCCAGAGTCTCTCTTTCGGTGGAGTCTTTCACTCCAGGGCTTTGTTCTGATCATGCTCAGCCTTAACACGGCACCTTGTCTCCCAAATTCTTCATCTACTGCCTACCTGACACATTCACTTAGATATCTAGTAGGTGTCTCAAACTGGCTATGTCCCAAAAAGTACTTTTCTGGTTTTCACTCCATCAGTACTGCTGCAGGGTGATGGTGGAGGAAGTGGGGATAGTTAATGGGTACAAAAATGTAGTTAAAGAATGAATAAGATCTAGTATTCGATAGCATAACAAGGTGAACTATGGTGAACATTACTTTATTGTATATTTTTAAATAACTAAAAGAATGGAATTGGAATGTTCTTAACACAAAGAAATAATAAATGCTTGAGGTGATGGGTATCCTAATTAGCTGACGGATTATTACACATTATAAGCATGTATCAAAACATCACATATACTCTATAAACATGTGTACCTCTTATAAACCCATAATAATTAAAAACAAAAACAATTCAAAAACAAAAGAAAAAAATAATTGCTGTAAATTTGTGTTTATTTCCCAGTGTTTTCTGTTTCAGTAAAGGGACCACAGGGGCTCCTGACAAGACCCAGGGATCATCCTGGACTTCTCTTTTTTTCAGTCACATCCTATTCACCAGAAAGTCCAGCCACCTCTGCCTCCAAACTATATACTGAATTTGTCCTCTTCTCTCCACCTATTACAAACATTATTTATCTCCTGTGATAATCTCTTTGCTGCTTCTGCTCTTGCTGCCTTGAAATGCATTCTCCACACAGCAACAAAAATGATTACTCTTGAAGAAAAATGCAAACCAGATCATGCTATTCCCATGGTTGAACAGCATGACTTCCCAAACTTTGAACTTTTGGCCCCATAGGCAGGAACCCCCATGTCTCTCTTCCTTCCCTGACTATACAGTGCTTCCAGTCACCAATCACTGTGGCTGTTGCAGTCATAGTGATTTATTTTCTTTCTCAGATCCCCATGATAGTTCCTATTTCACAGTCGTTGATCATTCACTTTTCCTGGAAAGCATCCTCCTCATGCAGTGGTTGCCTCTTTCTTGTCGGTTCTGCATAGTTTCATCTGCATGCTGCTGGGTCATTTTATTTTTTAAAAAGTACGGATTTGGCTACCCAAAAGGTGAACAACTTTGAGCCAAAGTGATTCCTTAGATCTTCCCGGTTCTGGCAAGATTGGCCTAAAGAAAGCAAAATGCAGCCTTCTTCCTTCCACTCAGTTGTTCTGTGGGGCCATGCTGGCAGAAGGAGGTTCTAGATGTTTGGTGGCATATCCAGTGTTTATAGGCTCATGACACTGGCCATATCTTGTCCCAATTGACCTTCCTGGCCTCCTGGAGATGTGGGATGAGGGAAGAACCAAAAAACTAATAATGTGGTTAAATTGTTTTTTCTTGCTGCTGGGTTGGCTTTTCTTTTTGACTCGCTTCTATCCCTTTGTTTTCCTTTCATCCCTCTCCAGGACTGGTAGTGAATTACAATGAGGTGGTGAGTATTGAAAGCTTAAGGTTATTTTTAGGTCATTTCTTCTTAAACTTGTTGCTAGTTCACATCCCCCTAATTTCCTGTAGAAGACACAAAGGTTGTTGCTAGTTCACATCCCCCTAATTTCCTGTAGAAGACACAAAGGTCACTCAGGGAAGTCAGGAATGATTCTCCACATCCATGTGGTTTTTAAAACTTTGTCCCTTCAACCATGGAGTTCGTTTTGCATTCAAGTGCCCAGCTGGATGCTCAGCTACAGATAAGCTCTATTAATGCTTGTAGGAGATGTAGAAATTAAGCTGTCTCAGAAAAGGGATACTTGATAACAGGATGAACAGCACAGGCTGAGTGCAGTGGCTCATGCCTATGATCTCACCATTTCGGGAGGCTAAGGCAAGAAGATCACTTGAGGTCAGGAGTTGGAGACCAGCCTGGGCAACATAGTGAGACCCCATCTCTACAAAAAAATTTAAAAATTAGCCAGGCTTGATGGCATGTGCCTGTAGTTCTAGCTACTTGGGAGGCCGAGGCAGTAGTGTTGCTTGAGCTCAGGAGTGTTAAGCTGCAGCTAGCTATGATCGCACCACTGCACTCCAACCTGGGTGACAGAGTGAGACCCAGTCTCTAAAATGTGTGTGTGTGTGCATGAGCAGCATAGTCTTTTCATATCCTGCTTGGGAACTGAGCAGCCTAGGTATAGTCAGTGCTTCCAGGCACTGCTCTTTTTGGTTTTGTTTTCCATCAAAAACACTTTGATTTGGTGGCTATTTCTGTACTTACCTAGGACTCAATTTTCTCATTAGCCCAGCAAGTAGAACAACAGTACTCTCAAATGTACAGAAAGTAGAACTTGCAGATATTTGGTCCCTATAGCTTTTGGTGGAACATGATGTAAAGATACAAAATGTGAGTTATCAGAGGATTTTCCCTGCCTTAAAAACAAGGCAGCAGAGAATTTCTATATTTTCAGTTAATGGCTTTTCCTGTTGAAGATTTGTTAATATGTCTTATTTAGGTTAAACTTCAGCTGTCCTTTATGTATTAACACAACCAAATAAATGCAGTCAATATGCAGGAAGTGCCTTCTACGGAACTTGGAGACAAAGCAAACAGCAATCCTTCTTTCTACAGGCATGGTTTCCTTATGTGGGGTTCCTACCCATTACTTTCTTGCCAAGAGAAGTGGTGCTGAGTGGCTTCGTAGGCAGGGGTGATCATTCTGATGCCACATGTGCCCACTGTTGTGTCCTTCAGGCCAAGAATCTACCCCCAGGCAAGAGAGACACATGAATTGACTCAGTATGATAGATTCAACTGAGAAGAATTTAAGTGATTATGGTCTTGTAGATTTTTGCTCTTCTGAGTATAACCTCATCCTGAAAGAGAATCAGCAGTTAGTAGTGACAACTGAAGGTAGAAGGCACAAAAAAAAGAAGCAGGTGGCAGTGGCCCTGAGACATCAGCACCCATGAGTGAATGCAATTGACTGAAAAGTTAAGACTATTAGGGCAATAGCGAGAGGGAATTGGTTAGGAAGGGTAGAAGTGACATGGCCATGTGTGTGCTAAGAGGATCATGAAATAACTCAGAGGAGAGAATTATACTGGGCCTGTCTTTTTTTTTTTTTTTTTTTTTTTTTTTTTTTTTTTTTTTTTTTTTTAGAGACAGAATCTCACTCCATCTTTCAGACTGGAGTGAAGTGTCACGATTATAGCTCACTGTGGCTTCCAACTCCTGCCTCAGCCTCCCAAGTAGCTGGGTCTACGGGCATGCACCACCAAGCCTATTTTTTTGTTGTTTTCCTTTTTTGTTTGTTTTGTTTGTTTGTTGTTTGTTTTTGTTTGTTGGTTTGTTTGTTTTGAGAGACGAGGGTCTCTGTGTTGCCCAAGCTGGTATCAAACTCCTGGCCTGAAGAGATCCTCCCACTTTGGCCTCCCAAAATCTTGGAATTACAGGCAAGAGATACTGCGTGACCGTAACTGGATCTCTTTGTCTCCTCCTTTGGCTATGTTATAGCCTCTTAAAGTCACAGTTGTATTGTGTTTCTTATTCTTCAAGCCTGGTCTGTCTTGGTTTCCAGTCAGTCCTAAACTCATCGTTAAGATTTTTATCTTCTTAATTTTCAATAAATTCTCAATTTCTAGTTGAAATATGAATGCTTTTTATTTTTATAAACAATAGAGGCTGAACATGATAGATCTTATTGTGTTGGGAGTAGCTCAATAGAGAATAGGTTAAATTAGTTCTTAAAGCATTTTGGAAAACTACAACTGTCTGTACTCAGCATATGTCCCTACTGCAAGCACAACTATATCTATTCCCTTGGCAACCCCACTGTTACCTGACAAGCTACACTACTTGTGAACACAGGATAATGATACACAGTGCTAGTTATAAAATGCTTTATTGATAATAGCAATTTACCAGCAGAGGGATTACAGAGCACAAGGGATCTCACAAAGGCCCAAAGTTATTTTATGGTCCTAGAAACAGCCTTGAGGAGCGTCAGCATGACAGGGCCTTTTGCATCAGCCAAACATCCTGCTGTCCCAGTAAGCAGAGTATGCTCAGTGCCTGGCATCAAGAGAAGAGAGTGCATGGAGAGTTGTAGGGTGATTCAATGGCATCCAAATGTGGCCCTTCTTCATTATTGCTGAAAGATTTACTGATCAGGAGTTATGGTTGCAATATTCAGGAATTTCAGGGAGATGTAGTATATTATTGCAACCATAATATGTGTGTGTGTGTGCGCGCATGCGTGTGTGTATATATATTCATTCCAGAAATATGGCAGTAAACAGAACCAATGAAAAGTTTTGTGCTGTGTGCAGATTCCTATGACTAAAATACAATTAAAGAAGAATATTTTAGAATTTATCATTCACTAAACTTTGAAGGATATGATCTTTGTTGCTTCCTTCTTTAATGGACATTGTAGCAGTGAAACTTGGTACAATAAAATGAATATAATATATAATGTTAAGGGGAATATATATATTATATTCGCACATATATATATATATATATATATATATATATATATATATATGTATGTTCCGGATGTATAGGAATCTGCATGTGGTGTTGTCCTTTAATGCCAGTTATCACTCAAGGAAGCACAGCTGAAATAAGAACTGGAAGATCCAACACAAAGACATGAAATGAAAGGAGGGAACAGTCTAATATCAATATGGGTCTGCCGGTCAAGAAATGTGCAGAATCAGTTGGGCATGGTGGCTCACACCTGTAATCCCAGCACTTTGGGAGGCCGAGGCGGGTGGATCATTTGAGGTCAGGAGTTTGAGACCACCCTGGCCAACATGGCAAAACCCCCGTCTCTACTAAAAATACAAAAATTAGCCGGGCATGGTGGCACATGCTTGTAATCCCAGCTACTCCAGAGGCTGAGACAGGACAATCACTTGAACCCGGGAAACAGAGGTTGCAGTGAGCCGATATTGCACCACTGCACTCCAGCCTAGGTGACAAAGCGAGACTCCAAAAAAAAAGGAAAGAAATGTGCATAATCCATAGATCTAAGCAAGGTAGAGGGTTTAAGCCAGGCTTGCGGGAAGAGTGCAGATAACGTGCCAAATACAAAAGAGTATCACAATGAGGAAGAAATTGACCTAACAAAGCCTTTTATGTGCCTTCCCTTGGGAACTGGAGTCAGTACCTAACTTCTTGGGTTATAACAACTCAGGACTGGAGGATTGAGGCAGAACCACATGGAAGCACCAGGCCTTGACTTCTGGCTTGCTGGCATGCATCCGTCCTGCATGTGAACCAGCCTTTTTATTACAATAAATTTTGTATTTGGGTAAGTTACAATTTTCTTTTATGTATGACAAATGGGGTTTGTTGTTCCTTCAGAGAAATATGGGTGGGAAAGATTCAAAACTGATTTGAATACCAGTGTAGTTGAACAACTAATGGGACATCAGACCATCCTCCCAGAATCTTAACAAATGGCTTTGACTATGACTATTAAAAAAAAATGACTATGATTTTTCACTGGCTGATTTAGTTTGAATGAGTAAATTATTTTTATTTCATTGCATTAACTGCCAGAACATTGAATGAGCCGATAACTCCCTGGTGTTGCTGAGCTGCAAAGAACTATTATTTGGAATTGAATTTTTATTGATTTTCTTGTGCTACAATGACTTTTCTAACATAGTAGCATGAAAGGAAAATGAGAAAAAGGCCAAATAGGGCACGGGGTGAGGAAGGGGAGGCTGCTGCTTCCCAAGGCCTAGCCCCAGATGTACTACTTATTGGCAGGTACTGCTGACTCTGGATGATCCTGTTGCTGGTTATATGATTTACAGGTTAGCCAAGTACCTGGCTTCGTCACCTCTCCCTCCTCTTCGCTTCTGCTGTCTGATTCCAGGCATTGTGGGCCTTGTTGGCATTCTGCTGTGGAACTAAACAGGGTGACGGGGTGAAGAGGGAACAGAACTAGACAGAGTGTTGCTCCAAATTGATCTGTGTTGGTGATTGTTCATACCATTCAAACACACACACACACAATGTGTGTGTAAAGATGACACTGAATGAGTGTGTTATTTTAGCATCATTGCAGTGCCTATTGCACATATCTGTTCATGGTTTTGCTTTCCCTAGTCATCTTAACAGCCAGAGACTTCGTTGTATATTAGTTCATAGTCATTCAGATGAGTTGAAGTGGGAAATCATATTTGCTCATTCATTCATTCATTCATTCATTCACTCAACAAATATGTATTAAGTCACTATCTACCAGCTGCGAAAAATATGGCAATAAATAGAACCAATGAAAAGTTTTTGCCCTCATGTGCAGATTCCCATGACTAAAGTAAAATTAGAGAAGGGTATTTCAGAATTTGCAATTCTGAAAAGTTTGAAGGATATGATCTTCCTTGCTTCCTTCTTTGATAGACATCGTAGGAGTGAAACTTGGTACAATAAAATGAAACAAGATGTACTTCTCTCCTGGCTTCTGATACAGTTTGGTCTAGTACAGAGATGCTTGACAACTCATAGAAGAAAGGGATCTTTTTTTGGACGTGATTTTTGGTGGCTATGAAAGTAATCCATATTCATTACAGAAATTTTGGAAAATGCAGAAACAGATAAAGGAGATAATTAATATACCAAATTTCATCCAGTGGAAAACCTTCAAAATGTTTAGTAATTTCTTTTTAAGGTTTTTCCTATAACTACAGTAATATAGATATACTAATCCCATACCAGTTGCTATTTTCAGATGGTAAGGTTTTGTATTTTTAAACCACATTTAAAAATCTATCTTTATGCGTATGTATGCAATTTGGTTCTGTTCCCTTATACAGAACAATGTGACAATGACTGCTTTTCTTCTTCCCATAGACCATGTGCATACGATTATGAGTGAGATCAGAGGGTGGAAATCTATTTATGCTCCACCCTCTCAATATACATGAATAGAAGACAAGTCTAATAAAAGAGTGTCCTCATGTGATATGAAAACTTAGGAAAGAGAGGTAGCTAGGCAAGTATTTTGCAGAGACTTGCAAGAAAAAAGTGAGAGAGCATATGTATATATGTTTAAAAGGAAAGGGATATGGTGGTTACGCTTTAAGCCAGTACAAGTTGGACTGAGACTATAAATGGCGTCTGGTGTGTGTTTTTAGGCCTGTGAGATTCTCTGCCTCAGTTTAGATATAACTCTCCGAGAAACTTTTCTGCAATCACTAGATTTAGGTGGGCCCCACTGTGCTACATTTACAGGGTACTTCCCACTTCTCCGTCTCATCACTCAGACGTATACCTCTTAATTGCTTGTTTAATAGCTAGTCACCGTGCTAGAGCATATGCTCTGGGAAGGCCAAGGCAGTCTGGCATGTTCAGTCAGGTATCCCACTGCCCGGCACAGTGTCCAGCCCACAGTCAACAGTGGGAGTGAGTGGAGAAGGCTATTGCACTTCTACACAACACCTGAAGGCAAATTAAGAAGGATTACCTACAAGCTAGGTGCAGTGGCTCACGACTGTAATCCCAGCACTTTGGGAGGCCGAGGCAGGTGGCTCACATGAGGTCAGGAGTTCAAGACCAGCATGGCCAACAAGGCAAAACCCCATCTCTACTAAAAATACAAAAAATTTATCCGGATGTGGTGACACACGCCTGTAATCCCAGCTACTCAGGAGGTTGAGGCAGGGGAATCGCTTGAATCTGGGAGGCAGAGGTTGTAGTGAGCTGAGATTGTGCCGTTGCACTCCAGTCTAGGCAACAAGAGTGAGACTCTGTCTCAAAAAAAAAAAAAAAAAAAAGAAGGATTAACCAACAAAACAGGTGTTTAATGCAGGTATACTTACTTTTATTTGGAAGTAGATGTATTTAATAATAATACAGTTACTACATTTGGGAGAGAATGATTTTTATTACAAACATGCATATGATAGAGATCATGTACTCCATTCTATTTTATTTAGCATTTAATCTGAATATTTACCTATAATCTTAAATATTTTGAGCTTATGATTTTTAATGGTTGCATAATGTTCCATTGTATGAATGCACCAAAAAATTAACCAACCCTATATTATTATTTAGGTTATTAGCAAGTGTTCATTATAAATAATTATTTGAGCAATACCACTATGCATCCATTTTTCTGTGGAGCTCTCTAGTCATTTTTTAGTAAACTTTAGAAGTGGAATTATTGAATCATATGAGCGAATTCTTTTTAATAACAACTGTATTGAGTTATAATCCACATACCATGCAATTTACCTATTTAAAGTGTACAATTCTGTAGTTTTTAGTATACTCATACAGTTGTGTAACCATCACCAGGGTCAATTATAGAGTATTTCCATCACACCGTAAAAACCCACCAAAACTATTTCTCTTTGCTGTCTTTTCCCGTACTCCTTGCTCAACTCCAGCACTAGTTAACCACTCATCTATTTTTTACCTCTATGGATTTACCTCTTTTGTGTGTTTCACATAAATGAATCATACACTATATGGCCTTTTGTGAATGGCTTCTTTCTTTCACCTAGCATAGCATTTTTAAGATTCATCCATGTTGTAACATGCATCAATACTTCTTTCCTTTTTATTGATAGAAAGAATGCCATACTGTTCATATAGGAACTTTTGAAGTAACTTTGGCACACATTACAACTCATTCTTCATGTATGCCCATTTTCACTAGTAGCAATGTTTAATATTACTATTTCTTATATGCTCGCTAACCTTGGGCATTATTCCTTACGCAAAACTGAGCCTCTTGGGAGAGGAAGTGGAGATATAGTGATGGTTTCAAAATTGACATTTCTTTAATAATTAGTGATTTGGTCTTGTTAGATATTTTTGTTAGCCACTTGTATCTCTTCTTGTGTAAATTTTGTTTCATCTCACTTTGCCATTTTATTTGAGGGTATTGTTTTTATTTTGTTTCATAAGAGCTCTTATATGTTAAGGTTGTTAACCTTCTGCCCTTGATGTTGCTTATAATGTTTTAGATTTAAAAATTTTTCAATGTTGGCAAAACACTCTCTACCAATCAATCCCTTAAGGGGTCTTTAATTTCAAGTCTGGAAAAGCCTTCCTCTTCCTAAGATCCAAGGAATATTTTATTTTATTACTGCTATAGTTTCCTGTAAAAATATTTCTTACTAATATGGGTTTTATTTTGGTATTAAAAGACATCAATCTAATTTTATTTTTTTCTCCAAAAAGGCAATTAGTCATCTTAATACCTTTGCCCAATTAATTTATGTATCACTATTATCATATACTCTATTATTCTTTTTATTTGAGTGTCTCTGAAAAATTCTCTGGTTTATAGTTAATTTGTCTGATTTATGACAAAGCTACCCCATTTTAATCATCAAGGCTTTAAAATAGGATCCAGTAACATACATGACCTCTATGAAGCAACCAGTGCTCTTAAATGGACTTTACATATATTAGCATTTAGTCTTAACAAAATGTATGTGAATTATTATCCTCATATCACCAATGAGGAAGCTGAGGCAGAGAGATTGAGGACTTAGTCAAGGTGCGAGTAAGCGGTGGTCCCAAAATTCAAACAAAAAAACAGGCTCCAGCCCCCACCTTCCTCACCAGTGACCACTCCTGCCTGGTGGGGTCCTGAGATCTATGATCCAGCAGTTTTAAGTTCATACCATTAGTTATGCATATTTATGATACATTATGCATCTTTCTTCCCTGATCCTTGGATATTTATGTGAATATTTTTAGTTATATTATAAAAAGCATTTAGGTTTAAAACTTTTAAGTGTTTTTATTGCCTATTGCCAAGTTTTTAAAAACCATAACTTCTAAATACTGAAATTATTGCATTGAGTTGTTTTTCATTGGTTAGTTTATTTTACAAGGTAATGTTTTCAGGAATAGTATGTGGCTGCTTACAATCTCATGGTCTTATGTCTGACACTACATTGTTGTTAGGTTACTCATGAATACTAACTTGTTTGCAAATAACAAATTAGCACCAATGCTTTTTCCAAAAAAAAAAAGCAAAAATAAAGAATTTGATTAAGTATACTCTGATACACAAACTATATAGGAAATAAATTCCATATTCTTGTTCCATTATTCTTTTTGCTTGTTTTCTGCAAAAATACTTGTAAATTAATTTTTGCATTTTATTAATTTTGTTAAAATTAACAGTTTCAACTAAGATCTATCTAGGGTTGTTTATTTTTAAAGCTAGTTTGCCTCATATCCAATGAGCCATTTTGCAAACTCAAGTCCCTTTTTAGCTTAGAGAACTATTATTATTATTATTATTAAATTGATTTTTGTTTCTTTTTTTTTTCAGCTTGTTGTGTCCTTTTGAAATTCCTGTTATATGTAATGTTGTATTCCTCTTTCTCCACTTTGTCATTCATTTCATCCTTCTTCTGACAATCTCATTGTCACTTTATCACTTTCCCCTTACCTCATTTACTCACCAGGTATTTATTAAGAACCTGCCCTGTGTCAGATATTACAATAGGTACTGGTGATAGAGGAGTGAAAGTCTAGGACTTAGAGCCTGCTTTCATAGTACCAATGATGGAGCAAGGAAAACAGATGTAGAACAAGTCACCAAAAGCACCCTACTAGAGGACATTCCTTCCACTGTTACCAACACAGCAGTCTTACATGTCTATACCAACTGGTCTATCTATAAATTGAGCAGAAGGATATGGAGCTCCTTTGCCAAGCTCAGGCTCCCTGTAATGTTCCTGCAGTTTCCCCTTTGCTTACTTAGTTCTTCAATTTCATTATATTAATATTTTCTGTTAAACCAGCTGGTATACTTGCTGTTTTTCTGATGCATCCTGACTGATACTGCCTGTCTTCTGGTTCAGTTTTCTACAATATTCAATATGCTATTTACTGTCTCCATATTTATTTATATATTTCTAAATCAGCAGTTATGTTTTTTTCTTTTTTCATAGTGGCAGTTTCTTGATCTCAGATGTTATCCTATTTATAACTCTCTACTCTAGATTCTCAGTTGCTGTTTCCTTTTGACTTTAAAGAACTAAAATTAGAAATTATCTAAAAATATGCCTCTTGCTTCATGTCTTTTTAGAGGAAGAAATCTATTTTCGGTTCTATGGTTTGTTTCCTTATCTTGTAGTATAGTTCTTGTTATATGGCTAAGGATGTTTTCCCTACTATTAGAAATTGGATCGGTTCCTGTCTGTTTCTTTCAAGCCTTGGAGCTCATATAGGCGATTAAAGTGTTCAGATTGCCTATTCAGAAACACATTAGACTGGGTTCCCTGTGGTGAGAATCACAGCTATACCTCTGTGTCTAAGGAGTTTATTTCCATCATGTCTACTATATTTAGCAGCTGACTGGAATATGTTGGTAAGTTTACCCTCCTTAGGATTCAAAAGTTTGCCCTCCTTAGTAGTCAGTGTCCTGGCACCAGTATCAGAGTATCAGATACAAGCCAGAACTAGGACTCCGTGATACTTGTGTTTCTCACTTGGTGTAATGATGTCTGATCATTACAGCTCCCTAACAGGTTGACAGCCTGTTACCACTGTGGGATCCAGATATATATAGTGCCCTAGTTTTTCCCTGACCCCCAGTCATTGCCTTTAATCTTCGTTCTTTTTATGTACACCTTTGGGAGGGAAATATGCATCTTGCTAGGACTCTTCCAGTCATTTCAAATGTCATTTGGAAAGAGCAGCAGGTTGGATTGACCTTTTCTTCTACCTAATCTTGCCTATGTGAGATCTATTAGAAGTTCCTCGAAGTTTCTAGTAATACCCTTTCCTAGGTCCCACTGTCAATGCAGTTTACACACATACGTACATACATATACACACACATATAAATATGTAAATTATATAAACGTGTATAAATATGTATGTATGTATTTACTTACCTATTTTACTGAGAGGCTGGAATAGGGAGAAAAAAATGACATTTCTCCAGTTGTTATTTCACCTGATAATGTAGTTAATGTAGTAGTGTGTAGATAGCCATAAACTAAGTATTTTTTACCTTTTCTATTTCTGTTGATCAAAGAAAGGACACAAAAGTAGAATGTAAATAGAAATTTGCACTATTGGTTTTCTATACTTTATCTGGCTGAAAACAGATTAATTGGTGGTGTCAAAATTGGGATGATTATTTAGCAGCACTGAGCAAAGCTTCCTTTAGAAAACAAAGCAATGAAGGAAAAGGAAAATTTAAAAAAAAAAAAAAACAAACAAAAAAAACCATAGCAAACAAACCAAACAAAAGCCAGACACAGTGGCTCATGCCTGTAATCCAAGCACTTTGGGAGGGAGGTCAAGGTTGGAGGTTCACTTGAGCCCAGGCATTGGAGACCAGACTGGGCAACAGAGCAAGAAGTGACACTCTGCCCATTTCTACAGAAAATGTTTTAAAATGTAGCCCTGTGTGATGTCACACACCTGTAGCCCTAGCTACTTGGGAAGCTGAGGTGGGAGAATAGCTTGAGCCTGAGAGTGTTGAGGTTTCAGTGAGCCATGTTTACACCATTGCAGTCCAGCCTGGGCAATGGAACGAGACCTTATCTCCAAAACAAAACAAAAACAGCTCCTTCATCAGCAAACTGACATCTCATATGTTAAATTCACTCTCGCTCTATGATAGACTAATTTTGATATAGTTCTGATAAATAACCAATTCATATGGAGGAGGGATTTTTGACCCAAAGATCCCTTGTGAGACAGCAGAGGAGAATTGTGTGGGAAACGTGAGATTTTTCATTCTGGGTTTATTCACAGTACCTTCACAGTTTTCTTGTCAGATATGTGACCTTCATCATACTTGGAGTCAGAAGTCCTGAATCAAACGGGCTGTGGCAATTTACGGTTACCGGATAGAGGGAAGCTGGCTTTAAAACTCAGGGGACAGCAGAGAAATGAGAGAATGGATCTTGTCACCCACCTGCAGTTCGAGTTGTTTTAAGATCTTTTGCCTTATATATACTCATGAAGACCTCCGAATATGTAGCACTGCTACTAACAAAAGACATTGGTTGCCTCTGGGAGGGAAAGCATTAAGAGTAAAATTCAGAGGAAAGTGAATACATGGCTTGCTGTGCTTGTTATTCATTGAGTGTTTTTGACTTGCTAAAAGCAAGTTTAATGTATTTATACAATTTATAAAGATGTAACTGATTCTGGAGCTCTCCTCTTTACAGGGAACATATTTCATGTTATTGTAAGCACTGAAGAAAATTAAATCAATAAATTCACAGCCCGTAATTTGAGACACTCAATTTGAAGAAAAATGCATTGTCAGGGAGGGAGGGCAAAATCTTTTACACTGTGGAAGACTTGTAAACAACCTGTCTTTACCCTACTCTCCTGTGCTTTCAAGTGGCAGCAGGAATTACCCTCCTGCTGCAAGATTATCAAAGAGTTGTCATGACACCTCCAGAGAAGTAAAGGCCAACTCCCCACCTTTTTTTAATGAAGCGTGTGCTCAAGTGGAAAGCAATGCAAATGAAACTCTTCTGCACTGTCCATCTATGTCCTTTTCCCTGAGAAGGCTTTGCTGGTTAGCACTCAGCCTGGGTGTCAGGAAGCTTAGTGCATTGTTCCCCATCACTGGCACTGATGCTCTCTGTGACCACTGGCAAGCCAATTAACCTCTGCAAGTGTCATCCTTCCATGTGTAAAAGGTTAATAGTACAGCTTGTTTGCAAAGTGCCTGGAGCCTTCCATGAAGGGCACTACCCAAATATCCAGCATTGCTGTTTGACTGGAGGGCGTTGTGTTTTATAATTACATGTTTGGTTGGATAGGTTATAGATTTTGTTGTGGTTGAATGTTGCCCCTTCTCCCTGGTTACAAATAAAAACACTAATAGGTAATCTCACTCTATTAGCATCTTCTAGAGCCCCCTAGAGGGTTAAGGGAAAGGCAGAGGTTACAGATTAATAATGCATTCTTCAGTTGATAGAAAAAAATCACGTGCATTTCAACTGCATAATAGCTGTGGATGGCAATTTATTAGGCCAAGTGTTTCATCAGATGCCCAGCAGATAATGCTGGCAAATACTCATGAAACAATGGGGTGTTCTGTGTTTTGGGTTTTTTTCTACTTTCCTAGTTATTTTTTTCATCCTTCACATCAATATAGGACACCAGAAACTGTTTTGTCCAGGTTATTTCACATGCATTTATGAATATTTAGAAAAATGATTCTCTTGTTCTAGAATTCCTGGAACAAGTGACTTATTTGTGTGTGTGTGTGTCTAGGTTGTGACATTAAGCTCACTTTTTTTGTACTTGAACCAAATTTGAATAACACTAGACTTGGAGCAAAGTGTCACCTATCTCATGCTTCTTTGCAGATTTACGGAAAAACTTTGAACAAGACCCACAAGGAAGGGAGGTTCCCATTGAAGGCATGATTGTGCTGCACTGCCGCCCACCAGAGGGAGTCCCTGCTGCCGAGGTAAGACAGGATCCTGGGACCAGTCACCGGGAGGAACCAGGCCTGTTCCCAAGAGGGAGGGCAGAGTCCTGGGTGGCTGGAAGGGAAGTCAAGGAGCCCATGTCTGGGATTCTTGTTGCCTGGGCTCAATTGCTAAAGATGATGAAGAAATTCTCTAGGAAATAAGCTAGAAAGGAACTTGTTTCCCATCTACTTCTGTGTTTGCGCAAGGCCCTTGGTAGGCAGCCTGGGTAGGATTTGATCTGTCTTCTTGGTTCTGGGGACCTTGAATCATAAAGATGTCATTCTTTTTGTCCTCTGTCAAGATCTTCTGATATGCATATTGGCTTATGGAGCAAATCTGAGCTGTTAACAGGCAAACACGCATGAAAAAGCCCATAGGAAAGGTCAGAAGACCCAGTCCCAGTGTCACTGGTGTTTGTTCATCCTTCACTTTTTTGTGGAACAAGCATTCATTTATTCAGTGTCTGTTATGTTTTCTGCACTGTGCAGGCCTTAGGGATATAAAACATCATGAAGCCACTGGCCTCTGATATGTTATCCTTCCTTCACAGCGAGGTGCCTAGAATCCAGAGTCACAATGTTTTCTGCTTCTTGAATGTTTTCTGGAAGGTCTACCTTACTATTCAAATATAATTGTCCCTGGTAATGCACTCTGGTCATAGGAAAGGCTTTCTAAATCTTTTATTCACAATGGGAAGATGGCCCCTGATAGACTAGTAATATAGCTATTATTGGAGGAAAAACACTAAGAAGTATAAGACATGCTTAATATAACGAAAAGTTTATAAACATAGGCCCATGAACCCCAAAAATCTGAGAGAGGTCTCAGTTAACTTAGAAAGTTTATTTTGCCAAGGTTGAGGACGTGCGCCCACGACACAGCCTCAGGAGGTCCTGACGACATGTGCGCAATCAGAGCACAGTTTCATTTCATACATTTTAGGGAGCCGTGAGACGTCAATCAACATATGTAAGATGAACATTGGTTCAGGTCCGGGAAAAGCTGGACAACTAGAAGCAAAGGTGGGATAACTCCCCTGGAAGCAGGGATGGGACTTCAGGTCACAGGCAGATAAGGGACAAATGGTTGCATTCTTTTGAGTTTCTGATTAGCCTCTCAAAGGAGGCAATCAGATATGCATTTATCTCAGTGAGCAGAGGGGTGACTTTGAATTGAATGGGAGGCAGGTTTGCCCTAAGCAGTTCCCAGCTTGACTTTTCCCTTTAGCTTTAGTGATTTGGGGGCCCCAAGATTTATTTTCCTTTCACAGGCCTGAGTTCAGCAGCACATGGTCCAGGTTTGACTCTTCTATGGGAAGCTAGGAAACGGTGTTTGGAGCTATTGTTTATTCACTGAGAAGCAGATATACGAAGAAAAAGAAAAAACCAGGAGCCTTTGCCTCATATTTTAGTAAAATTGGGAGTTTGTAATTGGAAGGACAAAAAAGGAGATAAAATAAAGGGGAATGAAAAAACACACATACTTGCATACTTAGAAAGCGTGCTAGGTGGACACTATTCAGGGCTCAAATGGCTCACAGAAATGAAGTAAACAGACTTGAAAATTAAACTGAACACTCCATGCATGATGTAAAATGATTAGAAAGGAAAATGCTTATTTAAAAATGTTATCGAATGTAGAACAAAAAAGATACTGATCTCCTTTTGCTGCCCTATTGTTTTCTACTACAGCACACCCTCCTTTCCTGAGCAGGGCGTTAAGTGTCAGGCAAGGGACTGTGTCCCTCTCATTTAGGACATCGCGTGTGTTCCTGGGAGCCTAACAGAGGTATCAGCAGTTCTTTACATTCAGCGCCCATCTTTCAAAAAACCCCAGTTTACAAATGTTTTATGCATAAAAATGTCTAGGCTCTGTAGTGCCAGCTGTGTGAGTGTCCCCTGGTACACCCATGTTTCCTTCTGGTTCTGTGCCAGGTCACTGCCATTGACTTTGGCAGCAGCAGAGAGGGGTGCTCATGTTTTTATCAGCCATCAGCCTATAGGAACTTAGCATACTCTACATCTCTATTAATCTACTTTTTTTTCAGATGGAAAATAACTTAGATATTTACCTGGCATAACCTTTGCATTTTAGAAGCAGGAAAACTGATGCTTATATCAGTGGCCAACCAAAGGTCTTGCAGCCATTTAAGGGCTCTGTTCAAAATCCTGCAAAGGTACTCCAAGGCATTCCAGGTAAAAGTCTATGTTCTTTTAGTGCTTTACAAGATTCAACATAATCTGGCCTGGTGTGACCTTATATATTTTATTTGACTCTGCATTTGACCGCGCTACAGCCACCCTGGCCCCCTCAATCTCTCTCGGATGCACCAGCCATGCTCCTACATCAGGGCCTTTGCATGTGCTGCCCTCTCTGCCGGAGGGCTCTTCCCCAGCTGTCACACTGCTTCGTCCCATCTTTCTTCAGGGTTTACTCAGATATCACTTGCTCAGTAAGGCCTGCTCTGTACACTCTGCAAATGTTGCAAGTATTTGCTTCCCCCACTCCACCTTTTCCCTGCTTTATCCCAGCAATTTATCCTACTAGGTATATACTTTCTTTTTACCTGTTATCACAAGCATACTCTGTTTACTTTGCTTATTTCTCTCTACCTCACTGAAACTTAAGTTTAATGAGGGAAATTTGTGCTTTCTCTTCTTCATTGCTGTGTCCTCAGCACATGAAACAGTGCTGCTCATGGCTATTTTCAGAAAGGTGAAAGATTTTTCACAAGTGTTGGCAAGGATGTGGAGGAAAGGAAACCCCTGCACACTGTTGGTGGGAATGGAAATTAGTATAGCCGTTATGGAAAACAGTATGGACATTCTTTCAGAATGTTAAAAGTAGAGCTACCATTTGATCCAGCAATTCTGCTGATAGGTATATACTAGGTATATATCCAAAGCAAATGAAATCAGGATGTAGAAGAGATACCTGCACTCCCATGTTTACTGCAGCACTGTTCACAATAGCTCCATGGGTAAGATAGGGCATCAACCTAAGAGTCCATCAATGGACAAATGAATTTTTAAAATGTGGTATGCATACACAATGGAATACTACTCAGCCTTTAAGAAGGAAATGTTGTCATTTGTGACAACACAGATTAACCAAGCAGGCTGTATGTCAAGTGCAATAAGTCAGGTACAGTAAGAAAAATACCACGGGATCTCACCTCTATGCAGAACCTAAAAAAGCTGAAGTCGACCGGGTGCGGTGGCTCATGCCTGTAATTCCAGCACTTTGGGAGGCCAAGGCAGGCAGATCACCTGAGGTCAAGAGTTCGAGACCAGCCTGCCTAAAATTATGAAACCCCATCTCTACTCAAAATACAATAATTAGCCGGGTGTGGTGGCGTGCATCTGTAGTCCCAGCTACTTGGGAGGCTAAAGCAGGAGAATGGTTTGAACCCGGGAGGTGGAGGTTGCAGTGAGCCAGGATCATGCCATTGCACTCCAGCCTAGGCAAGTGAGCAAGACTCTGTCTCAAAAAAAAAAAAAAAATGCTGAAGTCACAGAACTAGGGTAGAATGGTGGTCACCACATGTTGAGGAGATGGGGAGAGGCTAGGGAGACATTGGTCAAAGGGTACAATATTTCAGTTAGAGAGGAATATGTTTATTGGTTTGTTGTACAATATGGTGACTATAGTTAATAACAGTGTATTGTATTCTTTAAAAATGCTAAGAGTAGATTTTAAGTACTTGCATCACAAAAAGAACAATAAGTTTATGATGTAATACATACATTATTTAGCCTTATTTAGCCATTCCACAGTATATACATATTTCAAAACATGTTATACATGAAAAATATATGCAATTTGTTAGCATAAAAAATAAATTTAAAAAACATGCTTCTTACATCCAGGTGTTCAATAAATACTTGTTGAATATGAAGGGAAATTAGTCTGCTAATTATATTGATGAATATTTAAGGTTATCCCAGGATTAGCCCTAGACAAAATGTAAAATGCATTAGGCAACATTTTGGCTTTGTTTTGTTTTGTCTTTCTCTCATGATTGGGTACTAACAGGTGAAGAAAACATTCCTACCTACTCTTTTTCATATATGCAAATATAAATTTATTAACTCCATCACTAGTCCTACAACTAAAGAAATAAAGATATTTTCACTTCAAGTTTGATTCACTTTTAACAGTAAAGAACACCTCAATGCAATATTTAGACATTTTGGCTAATTGTTAAACATTAACTAAAATGGAGCTTTAACTAAGAGTGTTGCCACATTTTAAAATTAATAGACATTAGGTGAAACTATTTTGAATTTATATAAAAGTTGAAGTACTATAGAAAGTTCTCATGTACCTTCCCCCTCCGTTTCTTGTTTTTTTATTTTTATTTATTTATTTATTTTGAGACAGAGTCTCACTCTGCCACCCAGGCTGGAGTGCAATGCTGCACTCAGTTCACTGCAACCTCTGCCTCCTGGGTTCAGATGATTCTCCTGCCTCAGCCTCCTGAGTAGCTGGTATTACAGGCACCCACAACCATGCCCCGCTGATTTTTGCATTTTTAGTAGAGATAGGGTTTCACCATGTTGGCCAGGCTGGTCTCTAACTCCTGACCTCGTGATCCACCCACATCAGCCTCCCAAAGTGCCGGAATTGCAGGCATGAGCCACCGCACCCGACCCAGTTTCCTTTTTTGTAATTACATCTTACATGAGTGTGGTACCTCCCGTACAATGACCGAACCAATATTGATACATTCTTATTAAGGACAGTCTAGAGTTTGCATTAAGGTTCACTCTGTGCTGTTGTCTATGGCTTTTTTAAAATTTCATTTCCGGTTCAGGAGTACATGTGCAGGTTTATTATATAGGTAAATTGCATGTCACGAGAGTTTGGTGTACAGATTAATTCATTACTCAGGTGATAAACATAGTACCCCACGGGTAGCTTCTTGATCTTCTTCCTCCTCCCACCCTCTCCCCTCAAGTAGACCCCAATGTCTGTTGTTCCTTTCTTTGTGTCCATGTGTTCTCAGTGTTTAGCTCCCACTTACCGCCCCCACTGCTTGTTGAAGACATAAATTTAAAAAAGAAAGAACAAAAGAAGAATAAAGGATGTGCAGTCTGGTAAGATAGTAGCCAAAAGCAAAAATACATTTTGGTTCATAAATGCACACATGAGGGTGCATACCCACTCACCCACACTGAAGCATCTTTTGAGAGAATGCAGGGGACTTATGAATTGTAAGAACTCTGTGACTGTTCAGGACTGAGATTGGTAGAGGATTCCTATGAGAGGACAGACTGGCTTCTAGGAGGTGAGCAGCGTGCCCATATGTTCAATTATTTAGAGGCTGAACTCTGTTGAATGCTTGGAAGTAGCTCTTTACACATCCCTCCCTCTTTCTTGCCCTAGCGCCCTACACTTGCAGGCAAACGAGCTCTGTAGACTGGCTCAGCCCCTTTCTTCATTTGCTTCTGAGGGTGCTTTTCAGCTGTAACCACAAGGAGGAGAGCAAGATATGAAAAACTTTCAGTGGCAGCACAGTCCAATGTCAGTGGAAAAAAATATTTGGGAGAGCTGTGGAACAAGGGAACACAATATAGATGTATCAGAAAATACGCTTTCTTTTCTGGTATCTACCTTTCTGACACATTTCCAAACTGTAGTTATCCACTTCCTATATTGGTTTCCTAGGGCTGCTGTTATAAATTACCACCACTGAGGAGGCTTGAAACAGCAGAAGTTTATTTTCCAACAGTTCTGGGGCAGGAGTCTGAAATCCAACAGCATTAATTCCTTCTGAGGGCTCTGAAAGAGAAACTGTTCCATGCTTCTCTCCTAGATGCTGGTAGTTACTGGCAATCTTTGGTGTCCCTTGGCTTGCACACTGATATGATTATGCTTTGTGTCCTCATCCAAATCTCATCTTGAATTGTAATCACCCATAATCCCCATGCGTCAAGGGACAGGCCAGGTGGAGATCATTGAATCATGTGGACAGTTTCCCCCATGCTGGTCCCATGATAGTGAGTGAGTTCTCACGAGATTTAATGGTTTTATAAGGGACTTCTTTCCTCTTTGATGGGCACTTCTCCTTCCTGCCGTCTTGTGAAGAGGTACCTTGCTTCCCCTTCTTCCCTCCCCAGCCATGTGGAACTGTGAGTCAGTTAAACTTCTTTCCTTTATAAATGAACCCTGGCCGGGCGCGGTGGCTCAAGCCTGTAATCCCAGCACTTTGGGAGGCTGAGGCGGGCGGATCACGAGGTCAGGAGATCGAGACCATCCTGGCTGACACGGTGAAACCCCGTCTCTACTAAAAAATACAAAAAACTAGCCGGGCGAGGTGGCGGGCGCCTGTAGTCCCAGCTACTGGGGAGGCTGAGGCAGGAGAATTGCGTGAACCCGGGAGGCGGAGCCTGCAGTGAGCTGAGATCCGGCCACTGCACTCCAGCCTGGGCGGCAGAACGAGACTCCGTCTCAAAAAAAAAATAAAAAAAAATAAAAATAAAAATAAATGAACCCTAACCCTAACTCCTAACCCCTAACCCTAACCCTAGCAGTATGAAAATGGATTAATAAATAGATACATCACTCAGTCTCTGCCTCCATCGATTGCAGCTTCACATGGCATTCTCCTGTGTCTCTGAATTTCTTTTTATAAGGACACCAGCCATTAGATTATGACTGACTGTAATCCCATGTGGCCTCATACTTTATATTCTGCATCACAAAACATCTGCAAAGACCCAATTTCCAAATAAGGTCAGGTTCTCAGGTTCCAAATCAACATGAATGTTGGAGGACTGCTATTCAGCCCAGTACACTTCCCATTCTACCTCTGGCATCATATCACTTTTTATTTTAATAATGTATATCTTTTAGGAATAAATTTCAGACCCAGACCAGCTGAAATTAAATGGAAACTAATTCCAAGGAGCAGCTGGGGCTTTAGGGTAGTTTAAAACAGAAATTATCAGCTGAGAAGGGGCAAAAACTTTGTTTTATAAATGTTGTATTATAGATGAATATGGAAAGTATTTCAGCTACATTAAGGGTTAAATAGGCTATTGATGCCGTAGCAAACATTTATTTTTTAAAATCTGATCTGTATAAATGTATGGGGTACAAGTGTAATTTTGTTGCACGCATAAGTTGCGTAATGGTAAAGACAGGGCTTTTAGTGTATCCATCACCCAAATAACAAGTAATTTCTCGTCATCCATCGCCTCCTCTTCCTGGTTTCCACTGTCTATTATTCTATACTCTATGTCCCCCTCACCCTGCCTCATCTCCACTGTCTGTCATTTCAAACTCTTAAGTTCATGTTTAGCTCCAACTTACATGCGAGAACACATGGTATTTGTCTTTCTTTGTCTGAGTCATTTCATTAATATAATGTCTCTGGTTCCATTCATGTTGTTTCAAAAGACATTTCATTCTTTTTATAGCTGACTGGTATTTCGTTGTATATATATACATTTTCTTTATCTAAATTCATTGATGGACACTTAGATTTGTTTCATATGTTTGCTATTGTACATAGTAGTGCAGTAAATATGTAAGTACATGTATTTATTTCATTTCTTTTTTGGCAGGTAGACAGTAGTGAGATTGCAGGATCTAATGGTAATTCTGTTTTTAGTTATTCAAGAAATATCCAAACTATTTTTCATAGAGTTTGTACTAATATACATTCCCACCAACAGTGAATAAAAGTTGCCTTTTCTCCGCATCCTTGTCAACATCCAGTTTTTGGGTTTTTTTTTTTTTTTTTTTTTTTTGACTTTTCAGTAATAGCCATTATGACTGGTATAACACTGTGGTATCTCATAGTGGCTTTAATTTACATTCGTTGATGATTAGTGATGTTGAACATTTTTTTCATGTTTCTTGGCCATTTCTATGTCTTTTTTTGAAATATGTATATTCATATCCTTTGCCCAACTCTTTAATGAGGTTGTATATGTATAACATCATCTTAATGTGGGACAGTATCCTAGTCTCAAACACTTGCATTATTTTGGAATTTCTTTTCTCCATGATTTGGATGCTACCATTATCTGTGCACCAATATCTATAGCTCTTTTACTTTCAGCAGTAGCTTACACAGTAAGTCATTGCTATCAACATCTGTGTTTTTGCTGAAAACAAGGCAGAATGAGAGAAGAAAGCTGAGAAATGATAAAGATGGAGAAGGAAAATGAAAATGTTCATACCCTTCCACAGTCATGGTGTCCCTTAGGGTGCAGATGTCTATCAATGTCTGTCACGTGGTCAGGTCATTGAGCATGTATCATTCTGCCTATTAACTTCATAGTAATATGAGTATACTAAGGTAATGACTCTTCAGTATGGCAGAAATTGGTAACTGTGTTTAGAAATTGGTCAGTCATGTAATCGTTACTGTGAAATGCTATCAGTCAAAGTCATCTTCATTGTGCAGGCCATGTTCCACCCTCTCCATGCCACCAGTTGGTTCCCTTTCTGCCCACCTCCTCTGGGGCCCATGGGATCACCACTGGAAAGGGATATAGCTGGCGGGGCCCCCAGTACATCAGCTGGCTTTGTCTGTCAGTGGAATAGGTAGTTTCCTACTTGACACATTCACTGAAAGTCACCTTGGGGGGCGTGTCCAAATTCTGTTATCACAAGACATATACAATAGACTTTTCTCTGCAAGACAGAACTTTCTTGGCAACTAACTCATTTATCTGACAAGAAAAGTGTTATGAATAATAAAAATAGAGTTGCCATTTTTGAAATGTTCTTGTGTACCAGGTACTATGGTAGGTGGTTTATCTTCTGTTATTTCAATTAATTTGCAAAAAAAAAAAAAAAATGTGCTATGAGATGCTGAGAAGGTATATGAGCTTTCATGTCTATCCCACAGCAACTTGTCTAAGCTCTCAGGTCACTAGGAAGCACCAAGAGCCAACTTTAAAGCTCAATCTGTCCTTTCTCTAATTCTTTTTGGTTTTGTTTGTTTTTAATTGGACCAAGCTTCTTGAAGGTTGGGAGCCGCCAGGCCAATGATAGTCTATCTGCTCACTGTACTGCCATCATCTCACCCTTAGAACGAAAGGTCTTTGGATTAAATTATCTTCTAGTGAATATTCTAATCTCAAATTTGCTATATATTCTGTGCCTCTTTATTTGAAATATGTCATCAGATAATAAAACTAAGAGCACTGAGAATGTGGAAGTTTTGGAGGCCGAGGGGGACAAGGAGCCTGGGACAGGACATCACTCTGTCCTTTAAAGGGCAAGGAGTCCAGGTTTGATGCTATTCTAGGAGTTATATAGAAGAGGCCACGTAGAAGAAAAAGGGACATATAGAAGGAGAAGTAAGGGAACCAAGTGCAATCTCTACCCTCATTACAACTTTCTCTACATTTGGCCATGGCCCTGACAGATCACACTGTCAAAACAGGACCCAAATTTACGCTGATAAATGCATACTTGTGTCTGTAACACAGCAGTGTCATTTCACCTACTATACGTCAGTGGGGTAGGGAAATAATAGAAACAGAACCAAAGATTTTCAGGTTTGCACAATGGGAAAAGTATGAACTTTGAAGCCAACAGACTCTGGCTACTAACTTTGTAATGCAATTAGCCACTCTGACCCTCAGTTTCCTCCTCTGGATATGAGAAAAATGTTTTCTTTGTAGAATTTCTATGAGACAAACAAAACAACAGCAACAACAACAAATGTGCAAAACATTTAGCAGTTTCTAATATTAAATAAATGGTAAAGATTATTTTGATTTCTGTTGTTCCTTCTTCTTTCATTTTTAAAGCTTTAAGAACTTTTGATTCCCCCAAAAAGATGTGAAGCCCTATTATTTTTGGGGAACCAGATTAAAACAGAAAATTCGTATAATGTCTAACATGTTTTTAACCCTTTGAAGAAGTAGTGAGCTGCTAAGACCAGCCTGTTCCCTCGAGCTCTACTTCTCTCAAACATTGCCGTCTCTTCTTGTCCTTCAGGGTCATCAAAGACAAAGCCACTTATCAAAAAGCTTCCTGGCCCCCTCTCTTGTAATCCATCACATGGAGGAATTAAATAATTACTGATGAAGGCTGGTGACCCACCAATATTTGTTCACCTTACCACCATTGAAGTATCTTATGAATGCTATTATTGTTATTAAAACACTTTATGAAAATGTTACATGAACTGGAAGTTTCTCATTACACTTACTTAGACACTGGTTTAGATAATATGTAATTACTTTTTGTAAAAAGTTCACATGAACTTTTTACAAAATAGGTCACACACATTGTTTTACAAAATACCTGAAATGTGAATTAATGACAACTCAAATGTTTCTAAACTTCATGAGCCCATCCTAATAGCTGGATGTATTAGAACACATTTGTCACTGCAATTATTTTTAGCCTTAACTTTGGGGGCAGTTCTAACTAAAGATAGCATCTCTAATGTTTGACCCTTGTTGTTTAGCTAAAACCAGTTTGTTCTTTTCCAAACAATTCATTATCCCACACTGCACTTTTTTATACTCCCTAATTAAATGGAAAATCTATCTTTCATAAAAGTTAGAAATTATGTCTAATGAAAATCCGACAGTTTAATGGTTTTCCACAGATTAAAATTGTAGAGTTCTCAATAAACCCTGATTTACTGATGTTGGCTGTAAAATGGTTATTGCTGTTAATAAAGCCTGTAAATCTTAACAGGTTATATTTGCCTTGGACAATAAAATTTGCCATAAAGGCTTAGTGTCTAAGGCTAATTCTGCTCACATCAAGGTAAACAGCCTACTCAAAATAATTCAATGTCTTTGAGAATTCAGGCCTAAGCAACAGACAGATTCTAGCCTTGAGGCATTGCATGCCAGGCACTGTTCTTGTTTTTAATCTCACCAAGGAGTCAAGATAATATTGGAATTAGAAAACTCGGGAAGGTCAAGGGCTTTTGTCAGTGCAGTACGGATAAGGAGAAGGTTCTCTGCTTCTTGCTCAGCCCCAAATCAGCTTTGTCATTGGCTGATCACTAGGAGCAGAATGAAAGAATGTATTTTTTGTATGATAAAGAGTGCTAAAGTCATACAAGTGTTAGGAACAAAATTTGGGGGTGACAGGGTGGAGTGGGCAATTAGGGAAAGGAGACCATTTTCCTTGTTTCACTTCCAGATGCCTATCTGGAAATGAAGGATGTTTTGAGAAGGCCTGTTAATCTTGGGACACGTGGATATCTGTCATGTTTTCCAATGTTTGAGGAATTTCTTTTTAAGTTTCACTTACCTAAGACAGTAGCCCAACAAATACCTTTTCTAGTCATCTTTGCAGTTAGATCCCTGCAGTCAGGTGGTCTCGTACAAGATGGGATGGGGAGGTGAATGCTGTGGGTTTGTGGAAACCCTCTGCAGAGGATGCTGGCAGAGGTACCCCACTCTCCAGGGCAGGTAGAAGAACCAGCATCTTGCCCACATCTCACGGTTGTGAGCTCTGTATTTTGCTTAAGACAGAATCTCACTCTGTCTCCCAGGCTGGAGTGCAATGGCACGATCACAGTTCACCGCAACCTCTGCCTCCCAGGCTTAAGCAATTTTCCTGCTTCAACCCCCTGAGTAGCTAGGACTACTACACGACATCATGCCCAGCTAATTTTTGTACTCTTTGTAGAGGTGAGGTTTTGTCATGTTGCCCAGGCTGGTCTCAAATATCTGGTCTTGAGTGATCTGCCCACCCAGGCCTCCCCAAGTGCTGGGATTACAGACCTGAGCTACTGCTCCTGGCCCCATGTTTTTTGCACTGCAGGAGTGTTGTTGAGTGTACCTTTCCCCATGGTGTGTTTCAACATTATTTCTGGCCAGTTAGCAGCCTCACCTGGCTCTTTGGCCCACTTGGAGGTTTGGAGCACTACTAATACTCTTTAATAAATTTCTTTGTCACATAAATCAGCCAGAGCAGAGTTTGTTGTTTGCAATGAAGAAACCTGGCCAGGCATGGTGGCTCACCCCTGTAATCTCAGCACTTTAGGTGGGTGGGTCACTTGAGGCCAGGAGTTCAAGACCAGCGTGGGCAAAATGGCAGAACCCCATCTGTACTAAAAATACAAACATTAGCCAGGCATGGTGGTGCAGGCTGGTAATCCCAGCTACCTGAATGGCTGAGGCACGAGAATCCCTTGAACCTGAGAGGTGAAGGTTGCAGTGAGCCAAGATGGTGCCACCGCACTCCAGTCTGGGCAACAGAGCAAAACTGTCTCAAAAACAAAAACAAAAACCAAAAAAAAAAAAAAAAAAAAAAAAAAAAAACCCCTGCACATTTTAGTACCTATGCCATCTCTTATCACTTTCAGAATGTCTTTGACAAATATTTGAAAGTGTCCGTTGGAACAAAGCAAGTCACTGTTAGCTAAAGACTAGGTGTGGGGTGTTCATATTTCTTTGTAGAATAAAGAGGGAGGACCCCAAAGTTCCTTTCATATCTCTTATTTCTAATTATTTCTGATGTATTAACAGTAGAATCTGCACACTGTCTTTGACTTGCCTGCTGTTTTAATAATTCTGCCCAGACTGGTGCCAGACAGTTTTCAAGCGAGAAGCTCTTTACCCTTCTCCCCTGTGAGGGTGTTCTTAATGAAAGGTTCATTTGTTTCAAATGTGCTCATTGGCATAAAACCCAGGAGAGAGTCTTATGACATTGGACTGTTTAATACAGGAATCACTAGACTATTGTGTTTAACCTCAATCAAACAGACTATGAAATGAGGATTTTATTTTAAAAGTAAGACTCTTAATAATTCACTAGAGAAATGTTAAGTGGGGTGCCCATGTTCTGAAGCAGTGGGCCTCATGTATAAATAATTAATCTAATTTGGTGCAGCCAAAGCAGAGAGAATGTCTAATAGTCCAGATAAACTTTGCTTTGAGGAGACTGACAATGAGGACCTTTGCAGAAAGCCACATTTGATTAGAATGTATATTATAACAGAAAACTAATATACTCTAAAAAAAAAAAAAATGTGAGTTTTACTGGTTAAACACTAGTAATTAAGGATCAGTAAATGACTTCTCTGAAAACATTTCCATAAGAAAAAATTTGCTATGGTAAAAGAGATAAGAAAATGAGGTTAATATAAGTTATTTAAAAAGTGCGTGTCTACAGCCCAAATACCCTCATCATTAGTACTGATCCTGAAATAAGTCCTGTTAATGGACTGACTTTTGCCACATCTTTAGCTGGGAAGCTCTAGTTCCTTACTGAAGAAGAAAAGGAAAGAAAATATATAAAGCTCCTAATTGGTGTTTATTTTCCTTTTCCCTCTTGTTCTGTATTCTGGAAGTTAGAATTACACTTTTCAGCTGGCGCATGCCTGTAATCCCAGCGCTTTGAGAGGCCAAAGCAGGAGGATTCTTTGAGTCCAGGAGTTCAAGACCAGCCTAGTCAACATAGTGAGACCCCCATTTCCCCAAAACTAAAAAAAATAAAATTAACTGGCATGGTGGCACACACATGTAGTCCCAGCTACTTGGGAGGCTGAGGCAAGAGGACTGCTTGAACCCAGGAGGTTGAGGCTGCCCTGAGGTGTGATTATTCCACTGCACTCCAGCCTGGGGCCAGAGATAACATTACAAAGCTTTCCTAGGTGCTTGTCTTTGCCTCCTCTTTCTTTGTGCCTGTCAGCTCTACATAACCAGCCTTCTTTCTTTCTAAGAGCGACTCTCCGAGAATGTTATTTCCAGACCTATCCCTCTGTCCTCGTTATTTCTTCTTGCTTGGAATGTCCTTGCCCTCATCCATCTATCTGTGTTTGACACAGCCTAGGAGGATCTGCTGTAACCCAGCCAGTCTCTGAGTTCTTCCCTGCCCATCCCAGGTGACACGGATCTCTCTTTTCTTTATTTTATTTCATTAAAATTTATTTTTTGAGACAGAGTCTTGCTCTGTTGCCCAGGCTGGAGTGCAGTGGCATGGTCTCGGCTCTTTTCTGTAAATCCTAATTTAACTGGCATGAACTGCTCAAGTAAGGACAGCATATTTTTCCCCTCCTAAAGGCTTTTATAGCATATTGCTTTTTAAAATTTTTCTCTTATATTTAATTTTTCATGCCTGTGTGTCATATTTTCTAATTCCCTTCAGGATAGGAAATGCACAGTATACTTTTCAGTATCATCTCCCATCACCCTCAGTAGATAATATAAAGGCATCTAAAACTATAGTAGATATCTGGGGAGCATACATGACTCAGAGGATGAATATTTGCACAACTACTGTGGGCTGCACATAGTAGTAAACTCTTAAAGTTGTATATCACTTTACAATTTATAGATTCTCACATACATGGACTTATCTGATCCTTAAAGCTACCATTTGTTGATAAATATACCAATATCCCTAATATTGCTATCCTTGATAGACTCATTTAATATATACACTCATTGAGAAACTGCTATCTCGCTAACATTAGTACATGTGCACTCAGTGCCAGCCACTGTTCACTGAATCTTCCCAACCCTCTGAAGCACCTAGACGCCAGTTTTATAAATAAGCAAACAGAGGCTCAGAGAGGTCAAGCGGCTTACTCAAGGGCATAGATAGATAATGGGTGATCTGTGCCAATATTTGCACCAAACAGCCTGATTTCAGAGCCTGTTCTGTTAAACTTTACCTGATAAAGCTGCTTTATGTGTCAGATATTGTATGCTGAGTACCAGCAGAGTCAGATAGCATGCCTGCCTTTAGTTCACCATCTGATTTCCTTGCATACAAAGCTAAGCAGAAGGGAAGAGAATGGCACTTATGAATGTGTGTGTGTGCACAAGCACATACAAGCCTCCTGCTTTTCCTCCATTTTGCTGGGCATGTCTGTGATTCCACGCCTGAACTTGTCTGCTCCCCAATTGCAGTTAACTCACCCAGTTTGATGGCATTGGACTCTGCACTACTTTCAGCTTCTGGAGATGGTTTGGCAGGGTTGCTTAGTGCTGTTGACACCTTTGAGCAGGCTTTGATGGGATGGGAGAAACACTGTTGAGAAAACCTGTCTTTATTCTCCTCCCTCTCCTCTCCAATTTTTTCCGCTTGCAGGAAATTACATCCTTTATCCTGTACCAACATAGGGTTTTTCAAAAATATCAAATTTGCACGTTGTGCTTAAGATTTCTTGGATTGAGAGAAGCAGCAAATGGATCAGAGGGAAGGCGATTTGGAGGAAAGATCCGAAGGCCAGCAGTCAGTTGGTAGTAAGCATTTTTAAAGAAACCTCATATAAGAAAAGGAAATGTATGATTTCTAAATTAACATAATGAAGGCTTAGAGCTATTTCTCTGTCCTGTGCCTTCTTATACAGTTTAGCGGCAATAAACAGTCTTTATATCTTGAATTATGCAGAAGTAAAAGCAGTCTGGGATGCCGCCACATAAGGAGCTGCAGATCTGTAATTCAGCAGTAATGTTCCATGGGCATGAATCAAGAACTCATCCCAATCCTGCTGAGGCAGCATGGATTTTAGTGTTTCCATGAAGCGCACCACACACCACCCTGATTCACTTAGCAAATGTAGACTGACTTTGTTTCTTAGGCTGAGCTTATTAAAACAGATAAACAACTGCCACAACCACTATAGCCACAGCTTCTGCTGGTGATCCTTTGCCATGATCCCCACATCCTAACTGCTCTGTATATCATCTGTTTAGGAAGAAATGCCACCTTCTGTGATGCCTTTCGTTTTTAGCTAATTTGGGTGACTAGAAGGTGCACTTGCCCCCATCCTGGAGAGTTTTCTGCATAACTGCTAGTAAAATAGAGCGTTCTCATTTTTCCGTCACGGGTAGTTTAGACACCTGCAGAATAAGCACCTGCCTACAGGTACTATTGAGATACACCCAGCTGATCTTACTGCAGTCGAGCTTCAGTTCTAGAATCTGTGACTGCTAAAAGAATCCTAGATGGCCTCTTTCATTGCATTGCCCAGCTCTTAAGCCTCTCCACCCTGTAAAATCTTAAGGAGCTGTGATTTTTCCCTCAGAGCTACCTTAGATTCAGCACAGTGAGTACGTAGAGTGAATGAGTGACTTATTGAAACTCCCAGAGCTTTGATTTGTGCAAATTGCAGTGGCTTCCACGGCACAGATTACAGGCACACCGCCCCAGCTTAGCAGCTGCACTGTTCCCATCGCGTGTAACTCGGATTCACTTGGTTCTATCAGCTAAGCTTCCAAGAAAAACATCCAACGTTCAGAACTGAACAGCTGAGAATCCCCTGCTGTGGTGAATTTTGATTTAAATATAACTGAGTCTCTCTTGGCTCTGGCTTAACTGATTTGGAACTGTTCTTTTAATTGTTGATTCAGTATTGGCTTCCAGATCTGGCTGTCAATCCTCTCAACAGATTCTCTCTATAGATGTATTTATTAATCATGTGCAATATTTCTCATCCTCCATGGGCTGCCAGCACTGACCCTTGTGAGTTACAAGTGATGGCTTAGACCTTAATTTCTGTGTACAGGAAGTGTCAGGCTGACGATTCATATACTGGCTCAACAGCATCATTTGGAGATCACCTTCTAGAGGCGGCTCTGGCACGCTGCTGCATGGAAATAAAAAACAGATCCGCATAATACCACCAGAACTTGACAAGAGCAGTCACTCTAGTACATCAGTCATCTGTGGGCTTAAGCGATCAGTTTAATCTTTTTTTTTCAACACTGTCATCTAGGTACCACTAGAAATGCCGTAGTTACAGTATCCGGATATTTTTAGAAGGATTATTAAATGATAATGCACATGGTACATTGGTCTGGGAAAGTCTGTCTTCTTAGAGCTTCTATTCTCAGCTTTAATTAACTCATTAGACTAATAGGCAATGTGAATTGGTGCTGTAGATTGGCGATGGTAATGACAGATTTTTAAAAAGGAATAAAAAGCTAAATGGAGAGAAAGGACTTCAAAGTAGAGATGGAAGCTGACAAATACTAGATTTTATTTGTATGACATTTCATTGAATTGTGTGAACTGCCAAAATGACAGAATCCTCATTACTGATGATCATTGTTAGTTACCATACATTGAGGACCCACATGTCAGGCTCTCTTCTAGGTATTTAACTACGTGATTCTGTTGTATTCTTTCAGCTCAGTTAGGTACTTTATTATTTTTCATTGTACAGATGTGGTTATTGAAGCTTAGGTTAAGTAACTTCCCCAAGTTTGTCAGATAGTAAGAGTCTAGTTCTCTTTGGTTTCAAAGCCTAAATCTTGTCACTACCTGACACCTTTTGTTAATTACTGCATGTCATGAAGTTGCTGAGTAAGGAAATAGATATTATAGCCAAGCTGTGTCTTTCCTGTCTATTGTATCACATTACTCCCTGCCCCTCCACACCCACATTGGTGCTGGGTCAACTTTATTGTACTTGAAATCAGAGCATGGTTCAAAGACAATGCATGGACAGCATCTTGCTTGGTCTGCTACAGCTTTAATCTCTTACTACAGATTTCAATTTATTTAATAAATGGTTTATTTGCCTCAGAGGATACAGTAATAAATGAGACATGGTCTCTGTTCCTGACAAGCTCAAGCATCCAACAAATGAAATAAATATGTAAATAAGCATCTAAAATAGAATGTGTTACCTGTAATAATAATAACAGCAATAAAAATAGAAGGGACGTAGTAACTTCTATAGGCCAGAGTGGTCAAACAAGACATTGCAGAATATAATTCCCATATAGGATTTTGAAGTATGAATGAGCTCACTGTGAGAGTTTATACAGAACACTCAAGAAGCAAGATCGGTATGGTCAAAAGCACGCAGGTATAAAATGGCATGGTTGCCCAGGAAATACAGTTAGTTTCATTTTGAGAGCGCCTGAGGCAGAAGTGGGGGAATCACTGAAGTAGAGACTCTAGAAAATAGGCATTGGATCACAGAGTATCTTGTCTTCCATCCTGAAAAACCCAGGACTTTTCACTCATAGGTAGTGGGGAGCCATTGAGGGACTTGCTTCTCAAGCTTTTATGTGTCTGTCTGTCTCAGTGTCCATATTGTTATTTCAAGGACCTGATAATCCAGTTACAACTGGGAAGCTGGTCGGAAGTTGCAAATAGGTGTGATTTGTCTTTACATCATTGTTGGAACGAACTTTTTACAAACTGTTTGTAAATGATTTCAGACTTGTATACAATCTTAAGAATCAATAATTCTTAGAAGACACCTCCTTTTATAATTGCTCTGCCAGGTGCTGTGACCACTGTCCCTGGATTCCTTATCTTCAGCAAGTCCAGGTCTGTGTTTTCAAGCTCTCTTGTTCTTTCTACTGCACCTGTTGCATGGAGCTTATGAGAGGCAGTGTAGAGAGAATAGATGCTTTGTATTCCTGATGTGGAGCAGTGTGGCCCAGCCCCAGCCTTGCTCTGCAGCCTGTAAGCATGACTGCCTCAACTCAGCTCCATTCACTCAGCACAGATCCTCTAATGGGTGTCTTTGCCCTTCCCTCATTCAGAATAAAAGTAGCAACTAAAGAGGGGGTCAAAGATCTTCATGTCATTAGATGTCCCTGCACCATCCCTTCACCTCTGTATTCAACATGGACTTCCAGAATGATTTGACAAAGTCTTTGAAGATTTCCTTTACCTCCTTTGTACTTGATCCACATTCTCCCTGAAACATGCTGAGATCCTTCCATTTACCAGTGACTTTGATCCCATTGGAGGCAGGTGGGAAACTCCGGCTTCTCGGGCTGTACCGAGTTGTTACGGTATTTCACTAAAGCCTGTGTTAAGGGCAGACAAAGAACAGTGGAGTGTTGTCGTCATTGTCTCCATGAGGCAGGACCAGGATCTTTTCATCCATAGACTGTAGATAGCCTATCAAACGTTCTTTGGTCCTGCAGTAGAAGGGGCTTTTGCGTTCTCTTGGATCACCTCTGCGACTAATCATGTGAAGTGAGTTTCTCCTCACATCAGACCCTTACCCCCACTGTTCCGATTACCCTTTGCATCTGCTTTTACCCTGTGTGCAGTTGGGCTTATTCAGCCAAGTCTCACTCAGGCAATTATGGTTTACCTTATCTCCTGCATTTAAAGTGCTGGGACCATTTTAAGTGCTGAGACCATTATTTCTTTCATTTGCCTGCTTTAAAATCTAAAAGTTAGCTCTAATTTACTTACGTACTTAGGCCTAATTATGTTATTGGGCTTTCATCCCTGAGTTTCCTAGTTTCTGTTGTCTTCCTGGCTCCCAAAAGCAATTGTGGATTCCTAAGGCAATTAAGGGCAGCTTCTATCAAAGACAGTATTCTTTCCACATTCCAGTCACCAGTCATTATACACTGAAGACTCACTCAGACTTGGAGAAGTATAAGATAGAGCAAGGATTCTCAGCCTTAACACTGTTGACATTTGGGGTCAGATGCTCCTTTATTGTGGGGAGCTTTCCTGTTCATGGTATGATGTTTAGCAACATCCTTGGCCTCTACCCATTTGATGCTAGTAGACCCTCCCTTCCCCCGCTGGCCATGTCCAATTGTGACAACCAAAAATGTCATCAGGCATTGCCAAATGTTATTCCTGGCTGAGAATCTCTGAGACTCTGTCTTCCTCTCAGGGAGCTTAGAATCTCCTTAAGATGCTCTCCACAGTGCCTCATACATTGGCTGTCATATAGCAGGTGCTTAATAAGTTTTGTTTGAATTGAGTCCAACATCAACAGATAGTTGTTAACGTGTGCCTGTTAGCCTGAGATCACAGTGTAGGGAGTGAGTATCATGCCTCATCTCTCTCTATAACCATTCTATAGCAGAGTACCTAGCATGTAATAGGCACTCAGAAAATATATGTTGAAGGAATGCCTAATTGAAAAGACTAGGCAAAAAACTTAAATGGAATGATTGTTAGATTTGCTGATTAGTCAAGGAGTTGCATGTATTGGGTCGTTGCAAGCTAGAATTCAAGGGATGAGGTGGATCCATATAAGAAGAGATAAATAAAGAGGAAGTCAGTGAAGGAAGCATGATGAAGGCTTAAGTTGTAGAACCTGCACTATGGTCATTGTCTACACTCTGCCATTGGCTTCTCATTAAAAAAATAAAAATAAAAATAATTGCAGAGCTTTGAACTGGTTGGTCAAAAATTCACACCATAGATGAATACCATCAGGCCACTACCCTGCAAAGGAACTTGCCTCAGTAGAGAGCCTGCCGAAGCATATCAGATCCCAGAAGGTAAGCATATTCCTGGAGCATGTGCTTGAGCCTTCAGTAGGGTGGATTCTTCAAAACTCAATATGAACACATTCACCCTTGGCTCCACTTAATGTGGCTGAAGAGGAAATGGGACATGTCAAAGACAAGAGACCTGTGTTCTAGACTCCCTCCTTTACCTCAGAGCAAGGAAAACTTAAATCTCTTGTTTTCTTAACTGGAGATATTACTGTTCCTACCTGAAAGGCAACAGGCTTGCAAAATGCAGTTGTGTAAGGGCTGCTTAAAATCCTGAGAGGAGGCCAGGCCTGGTGACTCACACCTGTAATCCCAGCACTTTGGGAGGCCAAGGCGGGTAGATCATGAAGTCAAGAGATCGAGACCATCTTGGCCAACATGGTGAGAACCCATCTCTACTAAAAATACAAAAATTAGCTGGGCGTGGCGGTGGGCACCTGTAGTCCCAGCTACTCGGGAGGCTGAGGCAGGAGAATGGCATGAACCCCGAATGTGGAGGTTGCAGTGAGCCAAGATAGCACCACTGCACTTCAGCCTGTCAACAGAGAGGGAAACTGTCTCAAAAAAAAAAAAAAAATATCCTGAGAGGGAGGCATTATTTATTATAAGTGTATTGTTCAAGAGCATGGATCTTGAAACCGTGAGTCAGGAAGGGGAGGGGTGGTGCAATCTAAGTTCCTCCTCTTATTAGCGGTGTGTTAGGCGAATTCTGTAACTTCTCTGAACATAAGGGTCTTCATATGGAAAAACGAAATAAAATGCCTTTAAGGATGCTTTGGAGATTAAGTAAGATAATGTATTTTTAACATATACCTTGGTTCTTGGCACATTAAATATTTGCTGTTAGTACTATTAGATAGGCAATAAAATCTAGTAAGACTGTATTTTTTTATGTTATTGTTTGTCCACAGCATTCCACTCACATGTGTGGAAAAATAGTTCTGCTTCTGTGTTTATTCTCACCTTGTAATATGTTGTTGAAGTGAGGTCATGTTGAAATTTTCACTTATTCTTCTCTGTTTCTACAATAATTTGGTTGAGCTTTATACTTGCCCTACTTAGCCTGTAATAGCTCATCCTATTCCAGTCAGGGATAATGCATTCTTTCTGAATGATCATGATCTCTCTCAGTTTTAGGGATGTAGCCACTGTTGGACTCATGTTTTCTCAGTGACAAAGCCATTTACCTTCATTGTAAAACAATGAAGAATGTGAACAACTTGATTTTGTCATTGGAAGTGCTCTGTACCAGTCAAGGTGGAACGTCTAGAATCAATATGACTAATGCATCCCAGCTCCTAGTGATAGAGTCAGCAAAAAGGATAAATTATCACTGCCTCTCTGTCTCTCGGATAGTAATTTCTTCTCCCTGTCCGATCTGATAGCCATCTTGGCGTTCTCCGACACGGCTATCAGACCATTCCCATGCCAAGCCTGGGAAGGACTTGGTCAATACATCCGCTGTGTCAAGCTTTGAGTCATTTTTATGTTTGTTTGTTCCCCTTATTACTTTCTTTGGCTGAGTAAAATCTCTATTACTTTGGGCTCAGGAACGAAGAATGTGCTATGAACACCCGAGGCGTACATTTTATTTTATTTTTATTATTTTTTGTGATGACTTCATTATTCCCTGTTGCCAAAGTTTTTGCCAAAATTGTTTTTCTCCCTTCCTCTCTCTTCGGCATCCTCTTTTCTGGCATCTCTGCTTATTTATTGCAGCCGCACAGAAGTCGGCCTTGCCATTGCATGGCCTGTCTTCCTCGGAGCCCCAAGTGGCTCCCAGATTTCTGGGTTTCACGAACCAGTAAAAAGTCCCCTCTTCCCCTTCCCTAAGAGAAGGGTTTAGACAAGTGTTGACAACTTTTAATATCTTTTTCAGGGAAGGATTTTAATATAGAATAACAGCCATTTTTTTATAACCATTATTTCATTTAGAAGTAGACATTTAACAACATGACATCTGATTTACATGTTTTTTAAATAAATTTAATTTTATAAAAATTTCATGGCCGGGCGCAGTGGCTCACGCCTGTAATCCCAGCACTTTGGGAGGCCGAGGCAGGGGGATCACGAGGTCAGGAGATCGAGACCATCCTGGCTAACATGGTGAAATCCCGTCTCTACTAAAAATACAAAAAATAAGCCGGGCGTGGTGCCGGGCGCCTGTAGTCCCGGCTAGTCGGGAGGCTGAGGCAGGAGAATGGCGTGAACCCGGAGGCGGAGCTTGCAGTGAGCCGAGATCCGGCCGCTGCACTCCAGCCTGGGCGACACAGCAAGACTCCGTCTCAAAAAAAAAAAAAAAAAATTAATTAGTCTTGTTTTTCCTATTTCACTACAAAGCTAAAAAAAAAAAAGTCATCGGCCGGGCGCGGTGGCTCAAGCCTGTAATCCCAGCACTTTGGGAGGCCGAGGCGGGTGGATCACGAGGTCAGGAGATCGAGACTATCCTGGCTAACATGGTGAAACCCCGTCTCTACTAAAAATACAAAAAACTAGCCGGGCGTGTGGTGGCGGGCGCCTGTAGTCTCAGCTACTTGGGAGGCTGAGGCGGGAGAATGGCGTGAACCCGGGAGGCGGAGCTTGCAGTGAGCCGAGATCACGCCACTGCACTCCAGCCTGGGAGACACAGCGAGACTCCGTCTCAAAAAAAAAAAAAAAAAAAAAAAAAAAAAAGTCATCACAGATCACTCATGTTGTGAATGAATGATGTATAGCATTGATTTTAAAGATTAGTCATCTTCACTCAGGTAACACTAATGGATTACAGAGAAGGGTGCTGTATGGCGTCTATAGTGGAAGCCACAATCTCTTTTGTTCTTTAATCAATACCTATGCAATCTTCTAATTTTTAGGAATACCTTTCTGCACAGTTAGTGTGTTTGCAGTGTTGCACAGGTAAAGATGATCGGTGTTTAAAATTGATGTTGTTTATCCTTCATTCCCAACATGCATGACCTCTGATGATTATTTTATAATAGTCCTGTATTCATCTTGCACATTCATGCACAAAAGTCTTGAGCTTTGGAATCAACAGAAAAGAATATACGCTCTACTTCTCACAATCCTTAAAAGTTCTGCCTTACAAGCTGATATCCTCATTTACAGAAATTAAATAATAATGTCCATACCTCTGGCTTGTCCTAAGATTTAAATGGTGGGTCTTTAAGAATGACTGGCATACTACTTGACATATCATATTAAGGGATACAGACGCCTTTCATATTCCTTTCCACTTAACTACAGTTTCATTTTTTGAGGGGAAACAACCGGGGGCGTCTTACAACTATCCACAGCATCTCTCTAAATTAACAAATTGCAGTGCTTCTTCCCTCTCCACAATCAGCCAGCTGCAGTGCGTCACATTTCACATATATATGTGACTACATAAACCTCCTTGTTAATTCTTTAAAAAAGGGCCTTTTCAATTATGGGAATGTTAATTATTATTAATCACCCCTTAATTATTGTAATCTACTTCATGCTTATTTTGAATGTGCATATGCGTGTTCATATGTGCGTATGAATCTGAGCCCAGTGGTCTATGAACTTCAGTGACCTGGTAGTCTTTCATCTGTTTTCTGGTATCACCATTTCATTTTCAGCCCTGACAGGGCATTCCGTTGTGATGAGCTGTACAGCTGCTTTATTGACAAACATAAACTTCCCTTGATTTTTGAGTGTTCTGCAGAGGTTGGCACAGTATTATAAAATATCTTTAAAACTCTATCACTTGAAAAAAAAGGTTAGAAACGTGCCTTATAGGTGCTCTTTCATCAAATGTTTAACACAGGGTTTGGCACTTTAATGGGTTCCCCCTCGATGTTCTGGTGGATATCTACATAAACTCTGATGGTTTATTTACTACTGTAGCTTTTAATGGAAATGTAAAATAATTTCTCTTCTGGGCAGTACTGATTTCATTGCAAACACATCAACAAAATGTGAAATTCACATAAAACGCAAAGTTGCAAGTATCACTAAAGCTGGGAGAGCCATTGCTGCATATTTTAGATGGACTAGTGTATTTATGGTTTTTGTACTGTACACATACTGTAAAATGTAATGTGGCAGGATAGCTATATTGTAATAAAACAATGTGCTGCTTGCTGAAGAAAAAAAGGGGATGATGAATTATTGCAGTCATTGTACCTTGTTTCCCGTTACTGAAAATGGAGTATGATTATTAAATGCGTGCAGTGTGCATTTTACACACTTAGTTATAGATCTTGGTTTTTATGTGTGCCTAGAATATCAATATTTGCTTTACTTTTAAGGAACATTAGTTACAAATACAATAAGTGTGCTTCATTTTTCATTGAAGACTTACTGGCTTCAGTTCTCAAGTCAGAGTGTGCAATATATGTCTCAATGATTATTGATCTGAAAACCCTGTTGAAAGTAAGCAAGACTGGTTTTGCAATAAGCAAACATTCTGCTGCTGCTGCTGCTGCTGCTCACTGAAACCCATGAAGCTGGAGTAAGAAGCAATAAATAAGAGTTTAATTAAATTGCTCCTTGGCAGATAGCAGGGCTGTCTTTCAGCTTTGGTTTAGAACCCGTGGGGTCTTTTTTCCCTCTTGATGTATGTGTAGCATTCTCATTAATGCTAATGGGAGCTGTATGCTGTAAAGGGGCAGCTGACCTCATGTTCCATTGTGTCTGCAAAATACCACATGGATTTCTCTCCCTGGGGCCACTCAGACTTTTTTTTTTTTTTTTTTTTTTTTTTTTTTTTTTTAATACAAGAAAAGGAAATCAGCATCTACGGAAGTCTCAATATATAAACCCTATATATTATTCTTAGTGTATCTTACAAATACTAAAATCATAGTCAAAATATCCTGGAAATCCATAAAAATATCCATATGTATTTTGTATATGACTTAGTTTCAAATTGTAATTATAACCAAAAGATTAAAATATAGCCTCCCTTTGGAATTTAACTCTCTGATTAGCTATATGCATATATGAGATTATGGTGCTGGGTAAACCATGGAAACCATGCTCCTAGGCTAGAAATGAATGAAAATGATTAATTAGATTCTGTACGGTGTTGCGTTTATAGCAGGGCACACGTAGCCTTCAGCTCATTTGGGTTCAAAGCTGTCTGCAAGATATGAGTGCTTGAAAATGATTAAAGCAGAGCTAGCAAGGTACAATTTCCACTTTCTGTGTCGCTATTACTTTCCCTAGAGCACAGGCTGGGAATGTGTATCATCCAGGCATCCGCGTGCTCTTGCAAAAGAGATATTTCATTATGTCTTTGTATGAGTTCAAACACTTTCTGGATAATACTATCAAGCAAACCTACATGTACATGTAGAGCCTAGTCTACATATGAAAACACCTTGCTGATATTGTTTTTGCTTCCTCCCAGATATCTGGCTTTGTTGGTAGTAGAGATATATTCACTTACTAAACATCTGTAGAATGGCTATTGCTGTTGTCAATGTGAGAAGTAGCTGCTGCCCCGAAGCAGAATAGTTTCTTTAACTAGCACTTTGGTGAATATTCAGTATGGATAACCTAGTAAATGCTAACTCTTTATTCATAGAAACCAATTCCACCAATACCCATCTACTAAGAAATGGTTAAAAAAGCAACAATTTCATTAATTTTGCTAAATTAAGCACAAATGTGAACAAAATGTATTCAGGGATTTTAAACTTAAAACAGGGACAAGTAAGAAGCAGCTTTTCACAGGTTCCATTACATTAGCCTCTTCTTCCCTAATTCTTCTTATCAGCTTGAGACACACCCTCTGGAGTATAAAATCCAATGACCTTTAAGGGTAGAGTTCCAAGTTCCGAACAATAACGTTCAGACATAATCACCTGACTTAATTAATCTCGTAATTTCTGACCTAATTTGATTCATCAGCCTGCAGTGACAGAGGAGCAGGAGAGCTGCAGATTCTTAGCACACTCAGGGCATCTTTATTGTATTAATTTGTCACCATTCCTCTCATAGCAGTCATGCAGCCTTTTGCCCTGGTAAATAATTTATAGTATGTTGGTCTTCTTCTGTCTGAGAATGCAGCCATCTTTACTTAACAAAATCCAGTCTTTCTGTTTCCACAGAAAATGACCCTAGACTTTTAAATATTCATCATTAGAAGAAATTTCAAATGCCATTCCCCAGTTGACAGTACTGTATTTTAAAAGAATAAAACTTGGCTGGGCGCAGTGGCTCACGTCTGTAATCCAAGCACTTTGGGAGGCTGAGGAGGAAGATTCACTTGAGACCGGGAGCTTGAGACCAGCCTGAGCAACATAGTAAACCACTGTCTCTCCAAAAAAATAGAAAAATTAGCCAGGCATGGTGACACACACCTATAGTCCCAGCTACTCAGAAGGCTGAGGCAGGAGGATCTCTTGAGCCCAGGACGTTGAGGCTGCATTGAGCTGTGGTTGTGTCACTGCAGTACCACCTGGGTGTCAGAGTGAGACTGTCTCAAAGAAGAAGAAAATTCTTCTGTTGTATTTATTCATTTGTTGGGTGTTTTGTTTGTTTGTTTGTTTGTTTTGTGGTCGGGGTGGTTTGGGGAAGGAAGCATTAGTCTGTATGTGATGGATAATACATATTTAATATATTTAATCAATTGTAAAAATAACCGTTATTTTATATACACCTTTAAGAAAGCCCTTTATTTAATTTTTTTTTTGTGTGTGTGTGGGGGGACTGAGTTGCACTCTGTTGCCCAGGCTGGAGTGCAGTGTCATGATGTCAGCTCACTGCAACCTCCACCTCCCAGGTTCAAGCAGTTCTCATGTCTCAGCTTCCCAAGTAGCTGGGATTACAGGCGCTTGCCACCACACCCAGCTAAGTTTTGTATTTTTATTGAAGACAGGGTTTCACCATGTTGGCCAGGCTTGTCTCGACCTCCTTACCTCAGGTGATCCACCTTGGCCTCCCTCCCAAAGTGCTGGGATTACACATGTGAACCACCGTGCCCGGCCAGAAAGCCCCCTCACCGTATTTTTTGCTTGTTTGTTTTGTTTTGTTTTGTTTGTTTGTTTTAAGATGGAGTCTCGCTCTGTTGCCATGCTGGAATGCAGTGGTATGATCTCGGCTCACTGCAACCTCTATCTCCCGAGTTTAAGTGATTCTTCTGCCTCAGCCTCTCGAGTAACTGGGATTACAGGTGTGCACTACCACACCCAGCTAATTTTTGTATTTTTAGTAGAGACAGAGTTTCACCATATTGACCAGAATGGTCTCCATCTCCTGACCTCTTGATCCACCCCGCCTTGGCCTCCCAAAGTGCTGGGATTACAGGTGTGAGCCACCGTGCCTGGCCTAGAAAAGCCTTTTTAATGTTAAGATGTCATCAACTAAAAACACATCCTCGTTTTAAAGATGTTCATATGCAAAATGTGCAAGGATTTTTCAGAACCAGAGAAACACGTATTGTTTCTACTCTTCTTCACTGACTCTTCTTCCTTCCTTTCCTTAGTATTGGACCTTCAAACTTTGCAACTAGTCTGAAATGACTGTTTTCAGAAATGGGTTAGGTGTTAAATTACTAGGTACCACATAACACAAGATAAGTTTTATAGGTTCAGAAAGAAGGCAGACTTCTGAAGGGTATAAAGAAACTCTTGTTGGCATAGACACTCTGAGGAGTTAGCTTAATGCCTATCATGGTATGAGACTTACTCTCAGTGATACACTAATTAGAGATTTCCAACAGTGTGGCCCCGTCTAGAAAATTTCTGTGTATCTCATAGAATTAGTGATTGTCAAATCTGGATAAAATTATAATAATTATATAGGCTTATCCAACCCCCTGATTATACGGATGAGCAAAATCAATCTCAAAATGAAAACAGTCCAATTCCTCTCTGGTGTTCTTTTCTCTGTGGGTATCTTTGATGCAGAGGAGGGGAGGGGCTCATGGAACAGTTTTATATGCAGAGTTTCTAATTCTTTGCCTTTCTGGTTTGCCATTATTCTCTCAAACTCCCAGTACTGTTTCAGTAGCAAACATTTTTCTCCCCACCTAAATAATGGCAGCAATGTTTTGTGCTTTAAGTCTAAGAGTAGAAAGCTACTTAAACACAGACACTTTATTATATTTTAAATTGTTCATAATAGCCATCCTGACTGGAATAAGATGATATCTCAGTGTGGTTTTAATTTGCATTTCTCTGATGAGTAGTGATGTTGAGTATTTTTTCATGTCTTTGTTGACTGTTTGTATTTCTTCTTTTGAGAAATATCTGTTTGTGTCCTTTCCCCAGGTTTTAATGGTTTTTTGTTTTTTTGTTTTGTTTTTCTTGTTGAGTCGCATCTTAAGTGAACAAATTCAGCAAAAGAAAATCAACTACTGAATTTTCTCAATGTGGTCACTTATAAGTAGGAATTAAACATAGGATATTCATGTACATAAAGATGGAGTAATAGAAACTAGGATTCCAAAATGGGGGTAGAGGAGAAGAGGGAGTGTTGAAAAATGCTCAATTCAGTACAGTGTTCAATGTTTGAGTGATGGGTAGATTAAAAGCCCGGTCCCCACCATTACACAATATACCCATGTAATAAACATGGTATATATATATTTAAATCTATAATTTAAAAAACACAGATGAATTCCTAAGTCATTCTCTAATCAGAGATATCTTTTAGTTTCACAAATACAATTTCTAAAACACATCTATAGCCTCTGTATTATAATGTATTGTCTATTTATCACAATCTTAAGTTATCCGTCCACCCCAGGTCATAAAAGTATTGAGATCATTATAAATGAGTTAATAGTATGAGCCCTAAACCCAAAGATGTATTGTAACTTTGTTTCCCCTGCTTTTGCATTTCCCCTTTATATTGAATTATTCGTTTAGAATTATTTCTTACCTGCCAATCATTTTTATTTTACCTTAATAAAATAATTATTTCATTGATATTTACATGTGAAAAAGACTTTGTTTTGCAAGTCTTTTATTTTCTGAAGTGAAATTGCTTAATCCAGTGAAATAAGTTCAATAAACTGCTTCTTCCGCAATAGATGAACTCTGGCTTTTGTTATACTGAACTTTATCTACTTCTAAGAAATGTTATGATGGTAGTGGAATTTTGTTGGCAAAGGTTATATTTCAGCAACTTGGACCATATACAAATACTCTTTTATCCAATGAGCTACAACTTTTTTTTCCTGCTTTCAATTGCTTTTTATGATTAGTGTATTATCAGGGATTATTAGCCACTCATTTGAATTCTAAGCAGCCCTGATCTCAGAAAATAAGTCTTAATTCATGGACAACTTGCTGTTCCTCTAACATTGCCTGAGCTGTCCAGACTGGCTATACCTGCTGTAGAGGAAAATGCAAAGCTAAGGCTGGTTGGCACCTCAGAAGTAGTGGTGTCCTTTTCTCTCTCTCTCTGATTTCACGCGAAGGATATTGTGACAGTGAAGTGTGCTTGACCTTGTTCTGGCTTTCTCTAGGGGCCACATTGCAAATTCTTGCCTTGGGTAAATTCCCATGATTTTCTCAAGAATTTTAGGACCGTACATACCCTCTTATCAAATTTTCCTTGCTCATTTAGTGATTCCTACGTGGGGTGGGGCAGGGGAAGGCTACTTAAATCTCCCCATATCTACTTTGGTTAACTGGTTACAATGCTACCAAAGTTATTAATTCAGATCCAGAAAAATGTACTGGGGTGAAGGGGAAATAGGCCAGAAGTTTGCCAACTTCATCCCTAATTTAAGCCATGCTTCTCCCAAGGGCACAATTTTGGGGCCCCAAGGATTCAAGATAGCACTTGGATGTCTCTGGGCACCGTGATCATCTTTTGGATATGAAAGTAGTTTCTCTAGACTTTGGGACTAGGGTTTCTCCTTTGTGGAAACACAGAAGGTTTGAGCTGAAAGGAGTCTTAAAGGTCACTCGGCCTGTGCCGGGCGCGGTGGTTCGCACCTGTAATCCTAGCACTTTGGGAGGCCACATTGGGCGTATTGCCTGAGCTCAGGAGTTCGAGTCCAGCCTGGGCAACACGGTGAAACCCCATCTCTACCAAAATGCAAATAATTAGCCGGGCGTAGTGGCGTGTGCCTTGCAGTCCCAGCTACTGGGGAGACTGAGGCAGGAAAATGGCTTCAACCCAGGAGGCAGAGGTTGCAGTGAGCCGAGATCATGCCACTGCACTCTAGCCTGGGCAACGGAGTGAGAACCTGTCTCAAAAAAAAAAAAAAAAGAAAGAAAAATCATTTGACTTGACTGCTTTGTTTTATAGAAGGTATGAAATGAGACTCAGAGAGGCCTGATGATTCACCCAGAGTCACACAGCTTGACATAGCTCTTCAGACTCCTGGTCAAATGTCCCTTCAACTGTACCACGCACTGCTGGGCAGCATCAGTTGTCCTTTGTTAGGAAGCTGCTGACCCAATTCTCTCAAATCAGTGGCTGTCAAGCCTCATTTGTCTTTGTCACTGCAGTCTATGTATGGACTTGGGAAATTAGAGTTTATTGAAGCAGAAAAGGGCCAAAGTTGCTCACTTCTCCAGCAAGTAGTCCGAACAGAGTAGATGAGTAAGGAACTTATTCTGATCTTACTGACAGCTCTTCTGCCATATATTTTGCTCCCTAGAACTCAGTTTCTTCACCCGTAATATAAGGATATTGACCATGAAAATCCTTAGGTGGTCTGTTTTATAGGATTACAATATAGGGATTATTGAGAGTAGTTAGAGAGCTTTGGAATCTGAAGAGATGTGTTTTTTCCCTTTCTTCAAAGCCTGTTTTAACATTACCTTGACTTACTTGTCTTATTATTTAGTATGGTTTTATATCAGCCCAAACAATTAAGTGTTATGCATCATTTATCCAATACCCAAATGATCAGACGGGTTTCTCACTGGGGCACATGAAAGCATTTGCCCTCTGCATGCATCTGACATTGTCCACTGTCCAACAGGCTCATCACAAAGCCTTGCTCTTCTCCCCCGGCTCAAGCACAGAAATCTATTGCATGTCAACAGAGCAATCCGAGCCTTCTTGCACTTAAGACCAAGAAGAGACAAAACCAGTGTCAAATCTGTAGCTCTGCTGTCACTGGATATGCATTCATTTTGGGAAGAAAAGTTTCCATTTCTTCTATTTGGAGTGAAATTTAGGCATCTTTGCAACTCATGCTTACTTGTTGAGACATGAGCGAGGAAAGCCTGCATTATTTAGAATATGCGTCCTTTAACACAGCATTGACGCCCTGCATAACCTGGAACTGCAAGTCTAGCTTCTTTTATTTTGTGTGTCCCATGGGATGAAATGGAAATCTCTTATTTGTAATCACAATGATCACTATGGTTATGGAGGCTGAGGAAGGGGGCCTGGGCACTTCTAGAGCTTGAGTGTCATTTGACCTCAAGCCTACCTGATTGTTCTCTGATACAGGTCACTTCTTTTCCAAAGAAATAAAAGAACATTCAACCAGCTGGGGCCTCATCCCTGTGCTGTTGCTGCTGCATGCAGAGGTAAGAGGAGAAATTGGATTTTCCTCTGAAGAGCACATCCCTAAAGCCAGGGCTTACCTTTCTTTTCTCTGTCTTGTCCACTGCAGAACAGTGCACACGGTCAGTCCAATGGCATACTTCCACCTCCCGTGTGTCCATACTTGTAGGCATTATGCTCTTCTCAGATGTTACCACTTTACAGGCCAGAGGGGCTCAGACAAGAAGAGGAGTCTAGGCTGGCCCACGAGGGTGTGTGGTCTAACCTGTTCCAGTCAGCCATCTCTTTTTCTCAGCTATTGACTACAGTTTCTTTGGAACCCCTTTCCTGGTCCAAAACTACTCTTCACCTCCCTTGTTTCTGCAAACAACCTGCCCACAGATTATCACCTCCTTTGGGTTTTAGGTTTAACAATCAGCTCCCTCCTACAGAAGAGAAGTTGGTTGTCAGGGATCAACTTGCAGCTCCAATAGTCTATGTCCCAGGTAATTTCCTCCATGTCAGGTGCATGGGGTCCCTTCTGTAAGGCTCTCTGCTTCCCCAGTAGCACCCCTGACAGTGTATAGCCTGCAGTCTTGCCACCTGCAATATTCCAGGGCTCCTTGACATCCTGTGTTCCCTTAGGATAGGACTTCTTGAGTAAAAGGTTGGAAACACAACTCTACAAGGCTTAAGTAAATCAGTAGCATACCTCTACATGCTTGTTCACTTGCTGCCAGGTTACAATTTAAATACTCCCTTGGAGGTGTTCCCCTGTGTCTCATCTTTTTCTGATTTACAATGACCTTTTCTAAACCACAGCCAATAATTTTATAACCACATATAGCTTCCAGTCTAATGCTGAGCAATTTCTTTTAGCCTCTTTTTGTATGTGAGATTTAAAAAAAATCCTTTTTTTGTACAGGGCAGGGTGGCTCACACCTGTAATCCTAACACTTTAGGAGGTCGAGGCAGGAGGATCTCTCGAGACCAGAAGTTCAAGACCAACCTGGGCAACATAGTGAGACATGGTGGCACATGCCTATAATCCTAGCTATTTAGGAGGCTGAGGCAAGAGGATTGCTTGAGCCTGGGAGTATGAGGGTACAGTGAGCTGTGACTGTACACCAGCTTAGATCGCAGATACAGCTTATAATATTCCTGGTCAGAATGACCAGGTCTGCAGTTTCTAGGACCCAATACGAACTTCCAGAATCATGGAGACTGAAGGAGTGGGCCCAGGCAGGGATGTGGTATCACAGAGCCTGAGCCAGGAATAAGGTGGAAAGTCACTTACCCAAGAGTCATGATCTGTAGAGCCAGAAAGGAATGCGAAAGATATAATCTTGACAAGAAGCCGAATCAAAGCCCAGTCATTAGTCCAAACCAATCATCCATTAGAATTTACAGAGAACACAAGCTTTGTAAAACCAAACCAAATAAAAAACACTGGCATTTGATTTTAACTTTATCACTCATTAACCTGTGTGATCTTTAGGTTTCCACATGTTAGTCCAGATAATATCTATCTCCCTGGGGTGTAGTTAACATTTAAAATCAGGATTATTTGGAAAATGGTTTGTAAACTCCAAAGTGAGATGAAAACCTTAGGCATTTTGTTTGCATTGCACTCTTAAACATTTTTCCAGAATCACACAGAATTTCCATTCAATCAAGGCAAGTAAGCAGGGTGCACGCATTTTCCCTGAGAACCAGGTGGCTTGCACATTTTTACTTCTGTGTTAAACTGTAAACTAAACAAGGCAATGCACAAAGGAGTAGCAAAGGTTGCAGAATAGAAACACTATAGCAAAACACATCCCTACTAATGGGAGTGCTAAAATGAGATCCATTTGCATCCCAAGGTCCTCTGGTTCCAACTAGATAGCTCCTGTTAGAGCTTTGTGAATTCATTTCCTGGGCTGACAGTGACCTAAATGGATCTATTTGATAGAATTAGGGGCATTTAGAAGAAGCATACTGAATTCCAGGGTACAGAGAGACAAGTTATTTAGTTTTGAAAGGTTACAAATACTGATGCAGGGGGAAAAGATGATGGGGTGGCACATATTTTCAAGTGCTTTTTGTGCAATTATAAGGTAAATAAGGAAACAGTTCTTACAGTTGTTTTTCTCCCTCTGGATCTCTGGATTTTTTTCTTTTCTTTTCTTTTCTTTTTTTTTTTTTTTTTTTTTGAGTTGGAGTTTCATTCTTGTTGCCCGGGCTGGAGTACAATGGTGGGATCTTGGCTCACAGCAACCTCTGCCTCCCAGGTTCAAGTGATTCTCCTGCCTCAGCCTCCCGAGTAGCTGGGATTACAGGCATGCGCCACCATACCCAGCTAGTATTTTTTTTTTTTTTTTTTGTATTTTTAGTAGAGACAGGGTTTCTCCATGTTGGTCAGGCTGGTCTCAAACTCCTGACTTCAGGTGATCCACCCGCCTCAGCCTCCCAACGTGCCAGGATTACAGGTGTAAGCCACTGTGCCTAGGTTGGATTTTTCTAAAAAGTTACACAAATTAGACACTGACTTCTTAGAAGAGTGCACTATTTTTTTTCTCTCTCTATCCTTCAGGACCATAATATACATCATGTTTTGGGGACACTGTATCCCCTATTCTCTTCTTTCCCTGACTCTTCCTTTCCTCCTCCATGTCAGGTATCTCATTCTGAGTATTTGCACCAAAGCATCTTCTTTGGGGTACAAGGATACTCCTATGTATTGATACCTCTCTTGCTGTCACTCAACATCACCGGGTATATTCATAGATGACACAATCTTTTCACTTTGAAAGGGATGCACGTTTTGTCTTAACCCATTAAGCGTTTGTCATCTGCTTTTCCTGTCACTTGTCCAAGGTCTACACACCTATCCAGGAAACCAGCTCTAGCTTTGAAGCAGTTCAGCTCTTAATAAGAAGTTGAGCAGAAGTTATAATAACTCATTGCCTTGCCTGCTTGGAAAACATGATAATGTTCCTTCGTTGTAAGAAATCATTTTAACAACGCTGACTGCTGGCAGTTCATTGATGAAGGCTATGTGAAACCTGCTATAAATAGCACATGCTGCATGTAGTAAAGCGTTCTTCTGTGTGGCATTTATTTATTTGTAATTTATTCCCTGCTGGCTTTCACAAAAGGACTTGAGCCAGGCTAACAATAAAAGACACATATACAATAAGGTTGTTATGTATGTAGAAACTAAAGATCAAAAATTGTATGGAAAGGAAAAGGGAAAAGAGTTATGTGTGTAGATTTTCCTTCCTCATCAAGGCAATAGGAGAAGATTGTTTTCAGCCTTCCCTCTCTCAGACTCACTGAGGTGTGCTGAAAAGGAGCATGAACTTCATCCCTCACGGAAACCAAGTAAGTAAAATTATGGTGGACACAGGGAAGGAAACTCTAGGAAGAAGGAAGCAGAAGTCTTAGGAGATCTTATTTTTGGCTGAGAGGCAGTATAGAAGGAAGGCCATACAATAGCACAACCTCAGAGTGATTATTTTTGCTCATCATTAAGAGTTCTGATTACCTGCTGCCGAATTCTATATTGCACATGCTTGTGATTATGCAGGAGGTATTGATTTTCTTCTGCATTCATTTGTATAAATCAATTTCATAGAACAAGGAAAAAAAGCAAACGGGGTCAAATGATGGGTTTTGTACCTACTGGTAATAGTTTCTAGTAACTAAGCATCCGTCATAAAGGAGATGGTCGGTGGCCTAAAATTAAACAAGGAAAGGATATTTTCTTTTAACTTAGGTCAGGTTTTCTCAACCTTGGCATTTGGGGCCTGGTAATCCTTTGTCCCGGAGGCTATCCTGTGAATTGTGGGTGTTTGGCAGCATCCCTGAGCTGTACCCACTGGGTGCCAGTAGAACTCCCTGATGCCCCTTTAGTTGTGCCAAACTGAAGTTTCTCCAGACATTGCCAAACATTCCCCCAGCATGGAGACACCATTGCCCCCAGTATAATTACTGATTTAGGTAAAGAGTCTAAGAACTTGGCTGTACACAGACTGCCTCACAGAGCAGGAAGCTCCAGAGATCCCTCCTAGCTCTGTCTTCCCCAGTGAGGGATCCATTACTCACAAAAAGTGTTGGAGGGTGGCGTAGGGGAGACTCCCCCATCAGGCCTCCAGAGGCATATCCTTCCTTTCTGTTCCCACAAGGTGGTTGTATATCCTGCCCATCCAAACACTTTCAAGACTCTGGATGCATTTCTGCTAACTCAGCGGATACGAGTAACCCCAGTAACATTCAAAATAATCCCAGCAATGTTCCTGTGTGTTTGCTCTGGCAGTGGGTAAGTCAAAAGTCAGTTTTACAGGCTGTTGCCTAGTGAGACCAGGCCTTCGGGTCTGCCTGAAGTCGGTTCCTGCAGACATTCTGACTGCCTGTCAAATAACTCTAATAAACCCTTTCTCATTTCTCACTTCCAATGAAGATGAAATGTTTGCAGCATAGAAAGCTGAATTTCCTTATGACCATGCCCAAGCACATAGTACAATTCATTGCTATTAGTTTTCCAAGTAGAGGTGCAATCATTAGTTTCCTAAAGTGGTTCCTAATTATTAGCACACATTGTTTCTGTGTAGAGCCCATAAACAGGTTTGTACTCTGAGGAATTTACCTTTTTCTTCTTATTTTTCTGTTTTTGTCTTTTTAAAAAAGTAATCACACTTTTCCTTCGTGATAGGGCCACAAAGAGACTCTAGCACAACTAAGATCAATTGCCATACCAATCAAAAATATTAATTTATGTTTTATGTGGAAGCTAAGCTTCTCAAGTGCATAGGTTACATTCATTTATATGTAGTTTTACTTCACCTCTTATCTAAAATCTCCGAAGTACTTGTGGAGTAGCCCTTTTATCTTTACAATACACCTGTAAAATGGAGAGAAAGCCAGTGATAATGAGCCCATTTTAGGGATGGATGTGAAAGATGGGATTAGAGTTCACGTTTTCATGAGGCCTCTCTAACAGGTATGAGGGTAGTCTTGAGTAGGGAAGTATCCATATAGTAAATTGGTGAAATGAACACATGGCCATCATATTAACTGGAGAATTAAACACAGGCCATCATATCATAACAGGAGGATTCAGCCTGCTCTGTTTGCATTGCCATCTCTTGGTAGTAACGGGAATTTTCCACATGTTTAAATCAAAAGGAAAAATAAAATGGGGTGCTCCATTTCCAAAGAGAGGACTTCTCCATTCTTGCATGATAGTGAGGATGCTTTCACGAGACACTCAGCCTCTGATATTATTCAACAGCCGGTTTTTGAACTGTGAGTTTTGCCGATCTTGCTCTTCAGTCCCCATGTGCCGGCCAACGTACAACATGATAGACCAGGTCAGTCTATTATGTTTCTGATTCTGGACCAGCTGTCACTCTTGGCCCTGTGTATCTTAAGAAGGATGACCAGGGAAAACTGAAAAAGCCTGTGGTGTGTTCTTTTACGGAACCTTTTCTTCATACATTTTATTTCAAAAGCTACATGTGTGCCGATTAGAGATTTTCATACTTTTTTCATCTTTAAGAAAAGACAATTATTTGCTTTGTAAATTCACAATAGTGAAAGAAGACATGTCACCTACGCTTTCTGTACATATTTTTTTGAGAACAAACACTTGTCTCATAGTGATGAAATCATTATACATAGTAACCTAAATACTATGCTTTCAGAAGGATGGTAATGGGAATCAACTAAAATTGGAGCAGTGTTTGGCAGGTGAAGACTTGTTTAAATACAGTAAGAATTTCCTGAATGAGAACTTAATGCCTACAAAAGTATCTGGCACAAATGAATATTCACTTTCCTAAATGAAAGACAACTAGAAGAGTGGACTATATCATCTGTATTTTTCAATTTTTATTATTACTTTTTTTATGTGTAGCTGTTTGTCCTCTAACGAGATAAAGATTAAGGTTTAACATAATTTGGCAAGGCTTGGTGGCTCACACCTGTAATCCTAGTGCCTTAGGAGGCTAGGGAGGGAGGAATGCTTGAGGCCAGGAATTTGAGCCAGCCTGGGCAACATACTGAGACCTAGTTTCTATAAAAAAATTAAAAAATTAGAGGGCATGATGGCCTGCACCTACAGTCCTGGCTACTCAGGAAGCTGAACTGAGCTGGGAGGATTGTTCAAGCCCAGATGTTGGAGGTGACAGTGAGCCATGATCCTGCCTGACACTGCACTCCAGCCTGGGTGATAAAGCAACACCCTGTCTCTTTTAAAAAAAAAAAAAAAAAGTAACATAAATTATCCTAAGACTAGTCTCAGTCACAGTATGAAGAGTAGATGAAAGGAACTAAAATAAACTCTTTATTCATACTGAAACATAGTTAAGATTTTGGTAAAAGCAGCCAGGCGCGGTGGCTCAAGCCTGTAATCTCAGCACTTTGGGAGGCCGAGACGGGCGGATCACGAGGTCAGGAGATCGAGACCATCCTGGCTAACCCGGTGAAACCCCGTCTCTACTAAAAATTACAAAAAACTAGCCGGGCGAGGTGGCGGGCGCCTGTAGTCCCAGCTACTCGGGAGGCTGAGGCAGGAGAATGGCGGGAACCTGGGAGGCGGAGCTTGCAGTGAACCGAGATCCCGCCACTGCACTCCAGCCTGGGAGACACAGCGAGACTCCGTCTCAAAAAAAAAAAAAAAAAAAAAGATTTTGGTAAAAGCAACTGAAGCCAAATAAGTTATACCTACATTGGTTCATTTCATTCTTTTGACATTTGTTAAGTCTTCTGTAAGCCAGATTCAGGAAAGATGCTACAGATACCATAGTTAAGTATTTCTTTCCCACACTGAATTGTGTACCCAAAGTAAACCTCAACAGTAAGGGAAAATTAATATCGTTCAGATATTATTGGATTCCACGTAGGAGAGAAATAAATGGAAACCCAAGAATGATGGAAAATGAGATCCCAGGACCATGTCCACTCAAAGGTCTGTGCAACAGCGCAAGAGGGCAGGTAGCCATCTATGGAACTAAGGGGCAGGGAGACCAGGAAAGGACATCTCAAAAAAGAAAGTGGAACTGACAGGTTACCTGATTTATTTGCTCATATTGAGTGGTTTACAGTTCTTTAGGAGATTTGGTATAAAAATTGCCTTCACCAAAAATTAATTCAATTATTAACTATAAGGAAAAAAGTTGTCAAGCTAGAAGAGTAATCATAGCATATTGTTTTCAAAATTTGAAAGCAAACAATGGCAAATAGTCATAATATGGTGAATTTAATCAAACATGTAATATATTTATTGCATTGGTAGGATGATTATAGAAAACATGTTTCTGAGGGGTGTTGTAATATTAAATCTCAATCCTTAATATGGGAAACAGATAGTTACTAATATCTGAAAACCAGTTAATAACTATAAACACATATTACCTGTATTTTAAAATATTGATATAAATTCTGGAAGATAAAACTCAAGAGTAGGGAACAGTGGGAGAAAAGAACTACTTATTTTCATTAGAAGTGACATAAAATATTTTGACTTCTTTTTTCTTTTTTTAAGACAAGGTCTTTCTCTGTCACCCAGGCTAAAGAGCAGTAGTGTAATCTCAGCTCACTGCAGCCTCTGCCTCTCGGACTCAAGCATCCTTCCACCTCAGCCTCCTGAGTAGCTGGGACTACAGGCATGCACCCCCATGCCTGGCTATTTTTTTAAATTTTTGTGGTGATGAGGTCTCCACGTTATTGCCCAGTCTGGTCTTAAACTCCTGCCCTCAAGCGATTGTCCTGCCTCGGCCCCCGCAAAGTATTGGGATTACAGCCATGAACCACTGTGCTTGGCCTATTTCACTTTTTAAATAATGTACAAGCACATGGTCCATTTTGTTTATTTGAAAAATATTTAAGACGCTTCCTATTGGTCTTCATAAAATTTTAATTTTTTTTAATGAAAGAAAAAAGAGTGATTTCTACTAATTGCAAAACCCCAGTTTCTGCTCACACTTTAATTCCTACTTTGTATGTAACAAGGTTAAACCCAAGCTAGGCCAAATATTTTCCTGCTCTCAGAGGTTCTTGGTTGCACAAAATGAAGGGTTTGTTCATGGCTTGTCCTTGAACTTTTCATATCCTGATCAGATTATGATTCATCCACTCAGGATTGTGGAGTGAAAGTAAACAGCCCTTCAAGAAATCATGTACCCATAATAATGAACTCAGAATAATGTAACCCAAAATAATGTAGCTTGTGGTCAAAACTACTTTTTGCTCTCCTTTTTTTTTTTTTTTTTTTGAGACAGAGTCTTGCTCTGTCGCCCAGGCTGGCATGCAGTGGCACGATCTCGGCTCACTGCAAACTCTGCCTCCTGGGTTCATGCCATTCTCCTGCCTCAGTCTCCTGAGTAGCTGGCTCTACAGGTGCCTGCCACCAAACCCAGCTAATTTTTTTTTTTTTTTTTTTAAGTACAGACGGGGTTTCACCGTGTTAGCCAGGATGATCTCTTGATCTCCTGACCTCGTGATCCGCCCGCCTCGACCTCCCAAAGTGCTGTGATTATAGGCGTGAGCCACTGCGCCTGGCCTACTTTTTGCTTTCTTGATATGATGTTACATGGACCGGGTATCTTACAGTCAGATTCTGGAGTTTGAAGGGATGATATAAAGCTGTCTGGAGTAACTCCACACGAGCAAGAAGATTTGATGCTAAGAATCACAGACATCTCCCATTATTACAGTCGTGCCTTGAGAAAGGTAATCTAGCAGGATGATGCAGTGGAAGATTAAGGTAAAAATTCTGCTCTGATTTCAAATCATAATTATGTTTTTCAAAATCTAAATTCCCTGCAAACGCAGAGATGTTTTTCACAGTTGCAGTTTTAAGTGTCATGTCTTTTGAATTCTGATCTATTTACAGTGTGTATGATTTTGAAAATATGGCCAAGTCCAGCTATACAAAAGAAATAACATTTTCTTTGAAATTGATTTTTTAGAAAATTTGTGTTAGTTTTCTTCAGTCATTTACACATAACTTTGTCCTCTTCTTCCTCTTCTTCTCTCTCTCTCATAGTTCTCTGAAATGTAACGTTAGCCCATTAGAGCACATCCCTTCTCTTCTTTTCTATTTACAAGACAGCTTTTTTTGAGATAAGAAATTCGATTAGATTTGGGCCCAATCAAAGCCTAGAACTGTAAGTTGTTTAATAGAGACATTCACAAAACATAGATTAGGGTTAAGAAATTTCCCAAAGGCACAAGGATATCACATTTCTGGAAGCTGTGTATATATGAATATGACTAATGAGCAGAATTTTTTCCTGTGTTGATACTCATCTCCTCATTTGATACAAAGGCAAAGTCTACTAAGCAGTATTTTACAGTTGCCAAAAGCTTCTAATCATTCAATCTCTTTTCAATTTTAGGGTAGCAGGATTGTTGCTGTATGATATATCTCACTGCCAAACAAGAAAAAAAAAGAAAAGACCAAAACAAAAACTAAACCAAACAAAACAAAACAATAAAATAGCATCTACAACATTTGAGAACTCGTAGGTCACTGGGATGGAGTATCTGATCAGATCTTTGCCAACTGTTTAAGTGGATGGCCTGCAGGGACATAATTATCTTTTTCTTGGTGAGAACACATATAGCCTTCATTTAGCCTTCATTAGAGATTGAGTCATATTCTATAATTTGTGATATTTTATGAAAGTCATCAACTATGACTATGTTAGCCATCATCATAAAATATGATATAATAAATATTCTGTATCATCTCATGGACAGAAAGTAAAAGGGCAAACTGAGTCTCAAATTATTGGGCTGTGTTCTCAGCACCTGTGCAAAAATACTGCTATTTCCAAGTAGCTTGGGAAAATAGGAGTGTAGAATATCTTAATAGATTGACCTTGAAAACAATACATCTATTTCAGACTCCGGGTTCAAAGATCCCATTTGCAAGTGCTGTCTTAAGATTTTTATCATCCTAAATAAAAAGGGCTGGCATAATTATAGTTCCTTACTTCTCCAGGTTCTTACTTAGGTATGGATGGTGGTACCATCTCACTACTGATTACCCTGAAAATTCTCTTAAACACTCCAAGATATGTGGTTAAGAACAGGGAGCAAAAATCTGTCTTAAAGCGCATTGCCATTAGTCAGTTGATACTTATAGTGTGAGACTTAGAACCTCCCCCTGCCTCTCCCCTGTGTGAGATTCTGCACCTCCGCCTAGAGTTTTTTTTTTTTTTTTTTGAGACGGAGTCTCGCTCTCGCTCTGTCACCCAGGCTGGAGTGCAGTGGCCAGATCTCAGCTCACTGCAAGCTCCGCCTCCCGGGTTCACGCCATTCTCCTGCCTCAGCCTCCCGAGTAGCTGGGACTACAGGCGCCTGCCACCTCGCCCGGCTAAGTTTTTGTATTTTTAGTAGAGACGGGGTTTCACCGGGTTAGCCAGGATGGTCTCGATCTCCTGACCTCGTGATCCGCCCGTCTCGGCCTCCCAAAGTGCTGAGATTACAGGCTTGAGCCACCGCGCCCGGCCTTGAGTTTATCTTACGCTTGCGGATCTATGAAAGCAGCAAATCTTAATCCAGTATTCTCACATTCATATGATCAGAATTAACTGGGGTGCTGCTGCCTGTCACCTCATTTTATAGCTGTGAAATTAGCCACATTATCTGTGGGACATGGGTGTTAATGAAAGCAGTGGCTCAGTCCTAGGCCCTGGGATCAAGAAGAGCTTTTTCCTCTTTTACAGTCCCTTTTTTCTTTGCCCATATATTACTAACAGTACATCTGGTGTCATATTCTTGAGTTTTTCAGGACTCTGATTACAAACAAATAGCAACAACATGATACAATTTTTTGTTAGAGGTTTTTCTATCCTCTCTCTTATCCAAGTCTGAACACTTAGACAAACCACAGTCATATATCTAGGTTTACACTCAAGCTTTAAGTAGGAGGTTTATTTTTTCTCTGATAAAACGAGTTGCACTGGCCATGGGTGCTCTTCTGAAGCCTGTGAAATCCAAATCAGTGCAGCCTACCCATCAAATCAATCTGGAGAGGGGGCAGATCAGCAGATTGCTTTCCTAGCTGGGTTCCTGGCTAATCTTAAGGCTTTTGCGAAATTTAATTAGCACATACTGCAAAGATTACTAGGAAGTATTGTTTTGTGGCCCGGTACAGATTTGATTTTGATGAGACTTTAAGCTCCTAGAAGACATTTTAATGATGTCCTAAGCACACAGTAAGATGCAATTTTGTGATAATTACAAAATATATTTTCCCCTCTTTTTAGTTACAAGATTGTTTTTCCCTTCTCCCCATCCCACCCCAGATGGAGTAAAGCACACAGGTCTTTTGGTGGACAGTGTTTATGCCCACGGAGCAGGCTTAGAAACATGCTAGGAAAACATCCTTAGCAAATGGGACAGGCCAGCCTCTGGTCACCCTGCTGTTTCTTGTCTACAGGAGAAGTCAGAGTTATTCTTCCTGATTCATGGCTTCTCAGTCTCGGCACTGTTGGCACTTTGGTCCAGAGAAGTCTTTGTTGTAGGGGACTGTCCTGTGCATGGTAGATGTTTAGTGGGATCCCTGGCCTCCACCCAATAGGCGCCACTTAGTACTGCTTTCCAATTGTGACAGCCAAATATGTCCCCAGACTTGCCAGATGTGCCCTGGAGGAAAAAATCGCCCTTGGTTGAGAACCACCACCCTAATTCTGTCCTCATCTCGCCTCTTTTTGCAGCACATCTCTGTTTTAAAAGCTCTGCAATTGAGATTTTTTTTTTTTTTTTTTTTTTTTTTTCTTTTCAATCTCAGTTCACTGCAACTTCTGCCTGCTGGGTTCAAGCATTTCTCCTGTTTCAGCCTCCTGAGTAGCTGGGACTACAGGCGCATACCACCATGCCTGGCTAGTTTTTGTATTTTTAGTAGAGATGGGGTTTCGCCATATTCGTATTTTTAGCAGAGACAGGGTTTCACCATATTAGTCAGGCTGATTTCGAACTCCTGACCTTAAATGATCCACCTTGGCCTCCCAAAGTGCTGGGATTACAGGCGTGAGCCACTGGCCTGGGCTGCAGTTGAGATTTAAGAATCAAATCAGTCCTTGCATGACTTCAGAGTCACTTAGTGGCTTCTAAATATCTAAAAATGTTTTAGGATGCTAATGGTTCAGGAAGGAGAATGGAGTAGGGAATGAAATCTGGAGACGGTGTTTTACCATTTTAATTAAGCTCTATCAACAAAACTAGAGGTATGATTTAAAAATAAATCCCTGCTCTTCATCAGTCTCAGGGCCTGAGAGCTTCATTATCCTCCAAGCTGAGATAAGGTCCCCATTTTCCCCATAATATTTATACCTACACAAAACGAGTAGAGAATAAAGCTGTTGGAGATATTGAGCCATCGGCTATGTTTCTCACCAGCTGAATTCTTCACTCCTGCCCACAACTTCACTATGCATATTTCACATTTGTCCTTCTACAACGTTCTAAATCATCATGTATTGTGGACATTTGTAATTGCTAACAAATATTAATAGTCAAAAGTCCAGGCTCTACTGGGTTAAAATTAAGGCTTATATAGAGTTACCGTTTTTCATCTCCTGATCCTTTTTCACTAAGAGTGGGAAGGGAGGGTTGAGACAGAGGTGGTTAACAGAGAAATGGGTAACAGGAATCCTATAGGACAACTGTATACCTGTTGGTGGCCATGCTTTGAGCATTTAAAGAAAGCCCTTATTTTTTATTAACACAGCTGATGTCACAAGTCTATCCACAGGGGACCAAGATGTTTGACTTTGCTGTAGCTTAGTTAATTTCTGCTGATTCAACATTTTCCCTGTCCTCCTTTCCTCCAGTTATTTAAAAGACTCTGAGAATTAAAGTTCATCATAGTCCCAGAATGAAAAGCTTCTCATCACCCTCAGTTCCTGGATCCACAATCTAGCACCATTTTGATCAGTTTTAAAGATATCTGGGCTGATTATATCAGACTGAAAACAACTGAGGGAACACTCAGAGTGCTCACTTTGTAACTCTCGTGCAGGTTGTCTGCAGCTCACAAGCCTGTCTTGCTTTCATTGATATAGAACCCCTTGGATTATATTTTTAAAAGGTATAACATTTTCTCCTTTCATGGGAAAGTTATTTTCTGGTCATCTTAAAGGGTTTTAGCTCATCACATTTTTGCCCAGTGAGTAGGGAGACCACATGAAATCATTAAAAGAGTTAGATGTTTATGTCTAGGATTTTCATTGACTTAGACACATATCAAAAAGTGAGACTTGGAGTACTCGGACAATGGTAGAATTCTGATACTGATTCTTTTACAATATAGCTGATATAATCATGTCTAGGGACTCTAAATAAAGGTCTTCGTCTTTGTATACCACTGATCTGATTTGAGCAATCTACCAATCCAGACAATCATAGTGACTTTTGGGCAGGGCAGTTGCAATGTCCCCTAGCTGTGCTTCATTCTTCCTACTTCTGGCACAATGAGAGTTCACACACACAGACTGCAATGTGTCCATCTACCCACCTCATCTTTCTGCAGCGGTCTGATTTAACTGTCTTCATACATGTCTCTTTCAGGTACCTTGAAAACCTCAGACAAGCTTCCCTGAACTAGATGCACAGGGGAATTACCTTCGAATGGGTGACAGAACCCTAATTTGGGCATTATTTACTGTTTTGAAGGAAGCTGAAGCAGCAGCCTGGTTGCTCTAATTAATTAATTATTGAATCCATTGGTCATGCATTGTGTTCTATTAGAAAGATGCAGGCAAGCTGCCCAGCTTGCAGTTTTAGCCTCTGGAAAATCTTTTAGCAAAATAATGCAAGAAAGCTAAAGAAAAAAATGCATACAAATAATACGATTACTTGAACCCACTTGCAGCATTTCTCTCTATATATGTATGTATATGTGTGTGTATATACATATATGTATATATGTACATATAGAAATATATATATACATATATGTGTATATATACATATGTGTGTATATATACAGATATGAAATATATACCTATGTGTATATATAAATATATATGAAATATATACATATATGTGTATATATACACATATGTACATATATGTGTGTGTGTATATATATATGAATTCTCTCTTATTTCTAGTACTCCCACCCTTCTTCCCAGCATATGTAATCTAAGTGAAGTGTTTTTCCTGGGTGGAAAATTTGGAGCCTCACTTCCTTGCTGTAGCATTATGCAAAGGTCTTTGAACTAGGCTGCTTTCAAGTAGATATAGGTGTTTTTCAGAGAATATAAAATTGCGGGGCAAAGGAATTATGCTATTATCTTGAGGGTATTCTCTTTCCTGCCATTCTAGACACTTGCTGGTCAAGGTCCAGATGGATGAGACATATATGTCAAAGAATGGTAAGACCTAAACTTGCACCCTTTCTCTTGAGTCCCCTGGTCCTTGATAAGAGTGAAGTCTCCGTGTGTTCCTTTAGATTACACACACACACACACCCTTTTACTCAAAAGATTATGCAAAGGATTCCCACATTAAACTAATATTTCTATCTGTTGAGTTCAGCAGAGACTGTCAACCCAGGAAATGATGTAAATGATGCGAAAATAATCAACCAAAAAAAAAAAAAAGGATTAGAATAGTATCAATTAAGCAATGTTTTTATATAATGTAGCTCATTGGCATGCAATTTAGTAGATTTAACACTTTCTGAGCACTTATTGTGTTATCATTTTGCTAGGTTGGAGAAAGCCAGAGAAAACATAATCTCTGCTTTCAGCTTGCAGATTATTAGGTGATAGATGAGGTGGAATCAAAGGAGAAACACACTACACTTTTTTTCTACGACATTAAAACATTCTTCATGAAAGTGGTGAGATGTCAGAAGTTGTTTGACTCAAGAAAGATGTTTATGGAGTAAAGCACAGGGAGAACATTGAAGAACATTGGAAGGCAGTCAGGAGCTGATTAAAATCAGCTCATTTTTGCCTGTCCCTATTTCTTTCTGATTTCATCTTTAGTTTGGACATCATTACCAGTACACTGCCTCAACCCAGTCCTGAAATACCTAGGATTATAGAAACATGGGCTCCTGTGTCATGTTTGATATTTGTCTGTAATGATATTTGTCTGTAGGAAATAAAAAACAATTTAAATGACAGATGATTTATAATAGTTAAAGCTTAATACTTTTTAATACCTCTCCCTGTGCTCCAGACATAGGTATATATAAATGTGTATCTGTAATAAAAAATAGATTCCAAAATTATAACAATGATTATCCCTAAACAGTGGGATCATTGATGATTATTATTTGTCTTTATTTTGTGCCTTTTAATCATAAATGTGTTTCCAGTGAAAAAGAGCAGTATTAATTTTAAAAGAATTTTAAAAGAACAACTCTGACTGAATATATTTAATGTGCATTTGCTTAGGTGAAAATGGGATGTCGCCATTGATGTACTGTATTTTTCTAGCCTAACAGACTCAATGATTACTTGCTTGTGTTTAGTATTCACCAAGCCTTACCACCTAAATGTAACACATTTGTTAACCAGCAACTGTATTTCCTCAAACACAGATACAGCATTGAGTTCAAACACTTATTCCCAGTGCAAATAGGAGGATGATTCATTAGCAGATCTTAATGATGTTTCTATCTGTTTGACTTCACCTGCATCTTATAAACAAAACAAAACAAATGTATTCTTTGAAAGAAACTGTTTATCAAGAGAAAATGTCTTATGTCTGAGCCTTCCTGGTTAGCTGTAACTCTGAACATGATCACATCTAGTCTCCATTACTTTTACACATAGTGCAGAGCTATTCAACTTGCTGCTGTAATCAAGAAAAAGGACCACACAAACAAGCAGTGGAAAACAATTTATTTCTTAAGGCCATGGTACATTTATCAAGATGCTTTGTTATTTAAAAAATCTTGATTTTGAGCTCTTGTGTATTTGTGTGTGTGTGTGTGTGTGTGTGTGTGTGTGTATGTGTGTGTTCATGATGCTTATGTGGTTGTGTACAATTATGTGTCTTTAGGAACACCCAGAATTATACCAGCATTACATTTATTTCTTTACTCAGTCTTTTTAATTCATAGTCTTCATGTTAGGGAATAGGAGCTATGCAAGGAGGAGTTTACTGGTTTATAGCATTAGTTTTCTATGAATATTGTGTAGATTCTAATCTCTGAAATGATTGCTATAGAGACAAATGCTCTCTTAGCATATCACACAAAAACACAATCACCAGTATTCTTATCTACAATGGTCCTTTGTACAGTTTATCTATTGGCAATGTGAAGGCACTTCCTGGTTAATTATAAATGAAGGCAAACTAGAAATAATTATACGGAGTGGTTTTGGGCTTTTTTTATCTTTTAATCTAGATTCAAGAAATTTGCTTACATAAGCATGGTAGAAAGCAAGCCTGGGTGTTCCTCTACATTTTTACTCCCCAAGTTAGCAAGATAAAGTAGTATTCCAAAGACAACTCAGATAATTTGCTGTTCTCATTCCCATGAACTATAGTCAAGGGATCTAGAGTTTCAGCAATAGTCAGGTCATTTATTTCTTCCTAGAAAACAATTGAAGTCAACTGATGGCTATGCTGCACATCACTTAACAGTGCACCACATATACCTGTAGAACAATCTGGAGTCCTCTGCAAACAGTGAATCATAATGCAGCACCTACAGGAAGGAAAACATGAGTGGGTGTTCCAAATAAAACCGGAAATAAAAAGCCAAATACGCAGTTCATCTCTGCAGAACGTGATCTTGCATGTCCCATTATACTCATCTTTCAAGTACAAAATTACTATATAATTATGTGGCCTGAATCTAGAAACAACCGTTTACCTTGCAATAGTGTTCATTTTATGATTGTTAATATCATTAAAAAGTGGGACAGGGGTACCTCCTCCCACAATATCCTCACAGGCCTGAATGCTTAAAGAAATTAAAGCACTATCTCTGGCAGTACATGGTGGCTCATGCCTGTAATCCCAGCAAGTTGGGAGGCCGAGGTGGGCAGATCACCTGAGGTCAGGAGTTTGTGACCAGCCTGGCCAACATGGTAAAACACTGTCTCTACTAAAAATACAAAAATTAGCCTGGTGTGGTTGTGGGCACCTGCAATCCCAGCTACTCGGGAGGCTGGCTTGAACTTGGAAAGCAGAGGTTGCAGTGAGCTCAGAGCGTGCCACTGAACTCCAGCCTGGGCAACAGAGTGAGACTCCATCTCGAAAAAAAAAAAAGAAATTAAAGATCTCTTTCTAAAGAAGTCAATAGAGAGTTTGCAAGGAACAAAATTTAAAGCGGCTACTCTTAGCAATGTACAAGTTGGGGATCTGATAATGCAGTCATATGATTGACAAATGGCATTCATTACACCAGGGTATGATATTGTGTCAAGGAAGTTCTTGGACAAGGTAAATACTGTAGAGCTAATAGATTATAATCTGAAATACCTAACAGTGATTTAGACATCCTTAAAAAGTGTAAGCACCTACATAGGGTCCAGTAAGGCAATACAATGTCAAGAACAAAAATAATTAGAAGGAGGTGGTACTTCACTTTTGTTACATACTAAGATTTAGCTGATCTTTGAGATTATGTTCTTAGAAAAAGAAAAAAAAAATAGATTACTGTCTCATTTCCCTGATCACATTTGTAACATCAGATTTCTAGAATCGTTGAAGGAGAATATTTCTGGAATGGAGGAAATTTCTCAATATATAGGAACAATTATATGGACTAGGCAAGGGAAGTTGAATATCTTCAACTCAGACCGTGAAGACTGAGATTAAGAAAAGCAGGCAGGAGTGGCACTAAGAGATGGCATCAGTTGGCATCTGGAGTCCTACTCATTTGCCCTATCCTGATGGACTTGATCCCGAGCCCTGAATAAAGCTTGGACTCTGGCCAGTACACTGGACTGTGAGATGGCCTGGCTACAGCCAGCACTGGACAGAGAGTATGTTCATATTGAAGACCTTGAAGATTATCCAGTGAGAATTTTACTGGACCTTCTATAGAAGTCTGGACTCTAAGGATTAATTTGAATGATTGCCTGTGATTGGGCTGAACTTACTGGCTCCTTTCCAATCAACACTACGAAGATGGGGCTGGGCACGGTGGTTCACGCCTGTAATCCCGGCACTTTGGGAGGCTGAGGTGGGCGGATCACAAGGTCAGGACATTGAGATCATCCTGGCCAACAGTGAAACCCCGTCTCTACTAAAAATACAAAAAAAAATTAGCTGGGCATGGTGGTGGGCCCCTGTAGTCCCTGCTACTGGGGTGGCTGAGGCAGGAGAATGGCGTGAACCTAGGAGGAGGAACTTGCAGTAAACCAAGATTACACCACTGCACTCCCGCCTGGGCAACAGAGTGAGACTCCATCTCAAAAAAAAAAAAAAAAAAAAAAAAAAACACCATGAAGATAGAAACATAACTTGACAGTGGAAGAACTTGGAAAACATCACCTGAACCAAGTGACCAAGGTTAACATCACCAGTTGTATCATGTTAATTACTTGAACTCCCTCATATAATAGGACATGATGATATGAGACATTCTTCTACATATTTATAAACTTAGTCTAGCCACGGAGAAACATCAGACAAATTCAACTTTAGAGATTTTCTAGAAAGTACCTGACCAGTGCTCCTCAAACCTGCCAAGGTTATGAAAAAACTAGGAAATACTTAGAAACAGACATAAAGCAGAAGAGCCTGGGGAAACCCGATGACTGAATCTACCATAGTATTCTGGCGTCCATCCTGGAACAGAAAAAACACATTGGTGTTACAAATGGTGAAATATGAATGAAGCCTGCAGTTTATTTAATAATCATGGGTCGGATATTAATGTAATATATTAACATCAGTGGAAACTGGATTGGTATGAGGGTAGTGTATTGCCTTTGAAACTCTTCAGGAAATCCAGTTTTATTCCAAAATAAAAATGTATATTGAAACTGCAAAAACAAAACAAACAAAAAACACCCCGCAGCCACTTAACCTGTATCAGAAAAATAATTCCACAGCTCCAGGAATATAGAATGGAGAATGGGGGATGACCGAGGCTCTGGCCTGCTCCATCATTGACTTGTTGTGAGCCTTGTGGATGTCGTCTTCCTCCTATTCTTATTTCTTCCTTTCTGAGGTCATATACTGTGGGTGTCAGGAGCCTCCCATAGCCCTGATAAGCAGTTTATACTATGATAGACTGCACCGAGTGGGAGTATTTTACTCTTTCTTAATGATCACTACCGTGGACTACAAAGTGGGGAAACATTGCAGAAAGGAACAACTGTCTTTTTGTTTTTGTTTTTATTTTTGTTTTTTGAGTTTCACTCTTGTCACCCAGGCTGGAGTGCAATGGTGCGATCTCGGCTCAGTGCAACCTTTGCCTCCTGAGTTCAAGCGATTCCCCTGCTTCAGGCTCCTGAGTAGCTGGGATCACAGGCATGCGCCACCATGCCCAGCTAATTTTTTTCTCTTTTCTTTTGTTTTTTTTTGTATTTTTAATAGAGATGGGGTTTCGCTATGTTGGCCAGGCTGGTCTCAAACTTCTGACCTCAGGTGATCCGCCCACCTCAGCCTCCCAAACTGCTGGGATTATAGGCGTGAGCCACCGTGCCCAGCCAAGAACTGCTGTCTTTTCGATACAGAACCGAGTCAGCGATTACAACAGAGAAGGCGGGGACTGAGAATTTACATTACTGTTACTCGGGAGCATCTTTGCAAATCCTAATGGTTTTCAATGAGAATGAGATACGTTGTTAAGAAATAGCCATGTCTTATCTGTCCAATTAAGTCTTTTCAAAGTCTGATAGTCTCTCCTTAACATGACAGATGTTTGGATCTGTGGTCATGTGACAGTCTCAGCTTATAGAATGTTCCTTTTCTATCAGGGATGATGGGATATTCATGGGGTCTGGCCCTCCATTGTATTGCATGACATAACTGAGTTGGTGTTGTTTAAAGGAAACAGCCCTGGGTGGAGAATAAAGACAGGCAGCATTTATTTTTCTGGTATCCGTATATTATTAACTAGGCCAATCAGGATGGGACATGTTCCTTGAAAGCAGTATATATGAATACAGCAGGTACTCCCTCAGGCCAGTCCAGAATGAAAGGTTGTATGTAAATATAGGGAACTAAAGGAAAAGAAGAAAAAGAGTGGTTCAAGGGAACCAAGGTTAGAAGCTTAGAGTCACCATAAAAGATAAAAGGATGAAGGGAATGACATAAGGAGTAAATGAATAAAAAAAGAGGTGAACACAGTTGAGAGAACAGAGCTAGGAGCAAAGTGAGAGGGGCCGAGATCAGACAGTTTGGAAAATCATAGATTCTGAATGGGTGGCCTGAGCCAGATTGTACTTTAATCGCAAATACAAAGAGTATATGTAATTTATATTTTCAGCTTTAAAAAGAATAAGAAAATTCACCAAACAGTGTAAGAAATAAAACCCTGCTGTGTGAATTCCTGCTCCTGCAACCTCTCTCTTCCCCTAATAGAACCTCAGTTTTTAAATGATTCCTTCACTTCTCTGTAGTACGTTTTTAACCCTTCACTGTATATAATATATCCCCATTTAGTTTTGTCTAGTTTTGAATTTTGTATAGGTGAAACTGCACTCTTCTGTGTCTTGCTTATTTCATACAATTTTGTATATTTGAGATTCATTTAAGTTAATGTGTATAATTCTAGTTCATTCATGCTCACTGCTGTTTACTGTTTTGCTCTGTGACTAGATCACAGCATATGAAGTCATTCTGCTACTTAAGAAACTTTGTTTGTATTCAGGTTTCAGATATGTAAAAATGGTGCTAATCTTTCCTTTCTTGTGTACCCATTCTGGTGCCAATGTATAGGTGATTATCTAGGCTACACACTAAAGAATAAGCCAAATCTCAGAGTTCGGGGATACCCTTCCTTGCCTTGCCATGCCAAGTTGCTCTTATAAAAGTGGTTGTATAATATGAGAGCTCACCAGCTGTGACTGATCCTTATAGCCTTGCACACACAGCAATGAGTTTATTTTCAAACTTCCGACTTTTTGACAGTGAGCCAGAAGACAAAATGTTATTTTATGATGGTTAAACTTGAATTTAAAGAGTCAACTAGTTCAAGGAAACTGGCATTAATTGCTTTTCAAAGTCATCTACTTATTTTAGCAATTTTTAAAATATTTCCATCCATACCTCAAGTACTATGTCTTGATTTTGCAAACTGAGACATTACTTACCATATTACTCATAGAAAATGAGGATTTACCTACTCTCATTTCATATGCATGTACTTCCTAGCCTCCCGTGTTCCCAATACAGTTATAGGGAATTTCTGTTAGGTCATTATATGATAATTTATATTAGCATGAGTATATGAAAGCTATTCGCAAATGAGTAAAACATAGTATGATTACTTTTATTACACAATATTTTGTTTTCCTCAGAGAGTAATTATTATGTTTTTCTTTTTCATTTTCTTAGTTTTCTCTGTGGTTATCACTCAACCCCTAAAATTTTTGCCAGGTGTGAAAATCTTCTCTTTATATATTTAAGCATATTAGATATTAAGTATTGAGTGCATGTTATCATCTTCAAGAAATCTTGCCTCTGGCTTTCTCATCTGCTTTTATATGGACTTCTCTCTCTCTCTGGGGAGCCTGTATTCTCTTGATCTCACATGACTGTGACCTGAACTACTACTTCTCCAACTTTTAAGATCCTCTTATTGTCTTTGGTGTTCTTCATTTTCACTACAAGTGAGAATTTTTTTTTTTTTTTGGAGACAGAGTTTCACTCTGTTGCCAGGCAGGCTGGAGTGCAGTGGCGTGATCTTGGCTCACTACAACTTCCACCTCCCAGTTTCAAGCGATTCTCCTGACTCAGTCTCCTGAGTAGTTGGGACTACAGGCACGTGCCACCATGCCCGGCTAGTTTTTGTATTTTCAGTAAAGATGGGGTTTCACCATGTTGGCCAGGATGGTCTTGATCTCTTGACCTCTTGATCCTCCTTCCTCGGCCTCCTAAAGTTCTGGGATTACAGGCATGAGCCACCGTGCATGGCTGAGGATATCTTTTTATTCATCCACTTGGGATTCATTGACCTTCTTCATTCTGAAGATTGGTGTCATGAATTACGGTAAATTTCAATTATTTTTCAATTATACTACTCCAATATTTTCTATGTCCTGTATGAAAACTCAGATTAGAGATCTATTTGAGCCATGCTTCTCAAACCCTGGGCTACCAAAAAGTCATCTAAAGGGCTTCCTATAGCACAAATTTCTACAGCATGGTAGGTTCACGTTTCAGTCCTGAGAAAATGCTGATGCTAATGCTGTTAATTTGTGGATCACCATACTGTTAGACCTTCTCATTCTATTTTCATATGCCTCCTAGCCAGTTGCTCCTGTGCATGATCTTTTGTTTCTTTCTCTCTCAGTGCTACTTTACATGTAATTTCTTGATATTTATGTGTCAGTTCACAAACTCTCCAACTGTGTCAAATATTGTAGTTCTAAAGTGGAAGGTAGATTAAACTACTGAATGTACATTTGAGTTTTAAATTTCATTGCTTTTCATTTCTGTAAATTCTATTTCAGTCTTTCCCAGTCATTTTTAATAGACTAATTTTAATGTGTTATACTTTCATTCTTTTATTTAAATATACTGAAACTTTTATACTCTGTATTTGTTAATTATAATATCAGTCTTTGCAAATCTGATGCTTTGTTGTCTCTGCACATTTTTATTCATAAGACTTGTTTCCTCATGTACTTACTTGTTTTTTTTTTTAATAATAAGCTCATGCTTAACTGAAATTCATCTGTAGGAGTTATTTGTGGCCTATGCTTAGAATGTGTTTTTCTGGAGAGAATTTGTAAATTGTTTCTGCCAGGTACTTATGGATACTTCTTATTTGATAACCATTTTAAATTTTCCCTGATATTTTTCTTATCATATGAATTTTTTTCTTTTTTTTATGTTAATAGCTTTGGGGGTATAAGTGAGTATTGGTTACATGGATAAATTCTATAATGGTAAATTCTGAGATTTTAGTGCATCTATCAATGAATTCTGACTTCACTTTTTGGAAAATAGACTTTGGGTGAAGAACTCTTGAGAGAGACGTTTGGTTTTCCCTGCTCCACTTTCAACACCAAGAAAAGCTAAGTTTTCTGTGGACAGGGTTTTTTCTAGTTCATGCTCTGTGAGTTATTGCTCTTTGTTGATACCTGCTTCATGCAGGGCTCCCTGATCTGATC